>NC_045432.1:22344486-22513875 GCF_902635505.1 Sarcophilus harrisii
ACGGTAAGAGCTGTTCCGGGGCACCCTTGGGCCTGACAGCACTGGGTGACCAGGTGGGATCCAGGGGTCGGGGAGTTCTGCTCTCATTGAGCCGGGTCTTTTGTAGAGGGAATCCTCTGGAAAGGGAAGAGGGCACCAAGTAGCCACTGGGCCACCTTGAAAGAAGAACGCCTTCCGGGGATATGGCTTAGGGCAAAGAGCCGCACTGGGTGCCAGGAAACGGGGTCTCAGGTGCCACGAGCCTTCCCGGCCACTTAGCTGCTTTTCTATCGAGAAAATGGGAGGATAGCATTTGTTCTGGCTCCCTCCTGGTGCAGGGTCAGCTGGTAATTTTGATAATGACTTGTTCTAAGTCAGAGCCGGAGCTGCCCATGGAAGATTCAGATATCGGGGTCAGAAGCTTTCCAATGAAAGTTCAGCTTTTCTGCTCATTAGCTGTCCCTTGCCTCCCCCGGCTTCTGTTTCCTCCTCTGAACATTATTAAGACTATTATTCTTCAGTAGACTGAATGACCCCTTAGGGATAGGGACGAGACCTGAGACTTAGAGTCAGACCCGAATTTGAATCCTGCCTTGGACACGTGTGGCTAGCTGTGTGATGCTGGCCAAGTCATCCCGGTTCTGTTTCTTCATCTATAAAAAGAGAATCTTGGACTCGGTGGCCCCCAAGAACCCTTCTTGTTCAGCCGTACTCCGAGGAGCGATAGGGAACTCCCAGGAGAGGAAGCTCCTTCCACTAAAGCAAGTCAGCACCTTCTCTGAAATTCTGAGTCTTCTGCAGTTGCCTGCACATAGGGAGGTTCACTATTTTGTCCAGGGTCACTAAATGTCAGGAAGAATTAAAGATGAGCCCACTGAGGCTCCCAAATATTGGGAATTCTGAAGGTCTCTCCACCTCCACTTGTTCTTGATATGGTAAACTGTCCAGTGGAGCCTCCTCCCTTGAACAAAGGGTAGGATCCCTGTTAAAAAAAAATAAACTCCAACAGGATCTGATAGCTGTTATCACTGACACACAAATGGTAATGAATTCTCTAGCCTAACTGGGAGGGGAGGGAAGGGTTGGGAGACTTTAGGTTATAGTTCCAGCTCTGCTTTTAATTACCACTTTGAACTTGGACAAGGTCCCTCTGTGCTTCAGTTTCCTGATGTGTAAAATTCTCTGTAGAGGAACTCATTAGGACGGGTTGGTCCAAGAGGTATCTTCCAGATCTGACATTGGGCACTCTGTTCTAAGTGCCCCCCACCCCCAGGGCTGACATCCCACGTTCTAAGGTCCTTCCTAGTTTTGACACACCATCATCTATAATTGGAAGTAGAGAATTTGAGAAGGAGGAAGCAGTAAAGCATTTCGGAGCTGTGGTGAAGCTCTCGGGGTTCCATCGGGTGGTGGGCTAGAGCGAACAAGTCGGAGACTGGCTCAAGCAGAAGACACATTACTCTCTTCTGCCATGACTGGGTTCTTCTGGCTTGCTGGGGAGTGATGGACCCTCAAGGCTTCCCATGCTAACAATTGTCCAGCAAATGTTAGTCCCAGGGCAAAGAGCCTACTGATTGCTCTAGGAGCTCCTCAGAGCAAATTTCTGTGGTAGGGAATGGCGGGATTATTATCTGCATTTTACAAGCCAGGTCCAGACACGTACACCGAGCCTGCGGCTTGTGGGGCCCATCACTTGTTCTTTGCCCTCTTATTATTTGTCTTTCATTGAAATCTAGCATTCCATACCCAGGGCAAAGTAGTGAAGGAGCAGGCATGGCTTCATTCCCTCTCCTGGGAACGGGGGCCTTTTAGCCACCCTTCGCTGTCTCTGGGGCTGTCTCTTCTTGCCTTTGTCTGGGCCTATTCTGGGGAAAGGTCCTGTTGTGAGACAGTGATTGACCCCAAGGGGTCTCCAGAGTGTGGGGACCTGTGGAAAAGGAAGCCCAAGCCCTCTGGGGAGGGTGAAGGGGCTGCCACTTTCCGTGCTTTCTTCTCATATAATTTTGGTAGAAGAGCCCTAGTGCCGAGAGGGGCTTTAGAGGATGGAATATCAGATCTGAGAAGGACTTTGGGACGCAAAATGTCAGGGTGGATGGGTCTTTAGAGCCCCTAGAACATTGGGATAGAACATAGAATATCAGCACCTACAATCAGGACAGTGATTGTAGAGGGAAGTGCAGAAGCAGAAGCCTTAGAACATAGGGTCATGGACTTAAGATTAAGGGCAGGCGAAAAAAGGCAGAGGCTCAGTGGCTGTTTCCCTGCAATGATTTTATCCTGCCCACATTTCCAGTAAGGTCAGGGGCATTGCTTAATCCTAGCTTCCTAGCTCAGGGGTGGAGAAGGGGCAGTTCAGTCCTGGTTCCAGGTCCTAGAAAAGGTTCCACATCTAGTTTTTGTATCTCCAGCACCTAGGACAGTGCCGGATCCATGGTAGTTGCTCATTAAATGATTGTTGATTGATTGATCTGGGGAAGAAAGTGCCCTTTGCAGAACCAGGGGTTGCCACGAGGTGTTCAGATTGTCCTGCCATCTTCCCTTTAATCACCAAACCTTCATAGAGCACCCATACTGTGCTACCAGAAAAGAGTAGTACAAAGGACAGAGCCCCGGCTCTGAGATCAAAGTGAAAATCCTGTGGAAATCCCTTCCCTTTCCCGGGCCTTCATTTCCCCCTCTGTAAAAGGAAGGCTCACACTACATGGCATCTGAGGTTCCTTCCAGCTCTACTGACGCTGTGAAATTAGAGGGGGTAAATCCCAATCTTGGCCATGATGACCTTTGCACTTGGTGATAGCCAGGAGAGAAGCATATTGGCTATTGAAGACATTGTGGATGGTGAGGAATGGTTAGAATGGGGGGAGGAACGGTTAGAATGGAGAAGGCCGTGGTAAGGATGAGGGTGAAGAGAATAGTGAGGAACAGTATCTCCATTACAGTTCACCCCAGCTGGACCATCCCAAACTCTTGTCTTTACAGCTACCATTTACCCCCTCTTTGGCCACTTTTGAAAAGTCGTTATGCTCAGGCCTTGAACTACTGATTCTCAGTTCTCTCTGATCATCACACAGACTTTGAAGACTGGGAGAGGGAAGAGGAAATAGAAAGCCTGAAGACAGGAGAGGGTTGTCTAAAGTTCCTGCCTGGAGTTTCCTCCTTCCTGAGAGAATAATGGGCAAACTGGAAAGCAACGTGGCAAAGTGGAAAAAGGCTGGGCAGATTCTCAGCTCTGACCCTCCTTAGCTGTGTGAGACGGGCCGGGATCATGCTCTCACTAGTCTTCAGTTCCTCCATTTACAAAATGTAGACGAAAAAATACTCCCTGTCGCCAAGAGATTTTTACTGCCAGGGAACAGGGAATGTTGAATTAGAGAAATGCTAGGTAGTATTATTGTAATCATTTCTATTCCTCGTCTCCTAGCTGTCCCCATGTTGGAAGGGCCTAAAAAGTTAATTGGTCCCTGGAAGGGGAGTGTCAACATCACCTGCACCTACCGCCCCATGGAAGGTTACAGCCAGCATCAAGTGAAGTGGTTGATTCGGCAGAATAATGACCCAGTCACCATCTTTGTCCGGGATGGAACCGGAGACCACATTCAGCAGACCAAGTACCGAGGTCGACTGGAGGTGACCAAAGACACCCCGGGAGATGTGTCCCTGGTACTGGACAACTTGGAGATGGATGACAGAGGTGAATATGTGTGCCAAGTGACCTGGAAGACCGCTGATGGTGGCCAACTGATGAGGGAGCACATGACAGAGCTTCAAATTCAGAAACGTGAGTTTCTAGAGGGAAATGGGAGCCTAGCAAGGGAGCATGCACACTCTAGAATAGAGGGTTTAAAGTCTCTTCTTGTACTGACACTTTCTATTATCTATTCTAAGAGCATTGCCAACTTGGCCATTTTGTGTTCTAAGCCCCCTCTCACTCTGTCTCTTTTTTGAAGTTCATCCCAACTCTGACAATCTGTTTTCTAGGGCACCTGTGGCTCTAACAGTCCCTGACCAATGAGCCTCCCTGCTGTGACATTCCTTGTTTTAAGGCCCCTCTCATTTTAACTATCCCTGTTATAGGTACTTTCCCAGTTCGAACATTGTTGGTCCTAAGCCCCCTCTTATTCTTACTAACCATGTTCTAGGTCCCTTCCTACCTCTGACATTTTGTGTTCTAAGCCCCCTATAACTCTTGCCTCTTTAGTACAAGATATCCGAAGCTGACATTTTGCACTCTAAGGAACCTGTTGGCTCTAACTACCCCTAATCAATGGGCCTCCCCGCTGTGACGCTCCCTATTTAAGGCAACTCTCATTCCAACTATCCATGTTCTAGGTGCTTTCTAAGCTCTAATACTGTGTGTTCTCAGCCCCCTCTCACTCTGTCTCTTTTCTAAAACCCATCCCAAGTCTGACATTCTTCTTTGTAAGTCTCCATTTAGCTCTCAGTGTCCCTAGTTTATGAGAATCCCTGTTGTGACACTTAAGAGTTTTAAAACCCCTCTCATTCTAACTATCCCTGTTCTAGGTCTCCCCTTAGCACTAATATTTTATGTTCTAAGTTTGTTCTCTCACTGTCTCTTTTTTAAAGTCATTCTAAATGTGAATTTCTCCTTTCTAAGGCACCTGTGTGCTCGAGCAGTGCCTGGAAAATGGGCATCCCTGCTGTGACACTTCCTGTTTTAAGTCACTTCTCATTCTACCTATCCCTGTTCTAGGTGCTTTCCAAGCTCTGACATTTTGTGTTCAAAGCCCCTTCTAACTGAGTAAATACTTAGAAGCCATTGGAACTATGACAATCTTCTTCCTAGGGCATCTTTGCCATCTTCCTTTTCCTTGGGCCTCCCTGCTGTGCCTCTCTGTCTTTTAAAGCCTCTCTCATTATTGTGAGCCCTGTTTTAGGTCCTTCTCTAGCTCTGACATTCTGTGTTCTAAGCCCTTTCACTTTTTCTATTTTCTCAAGTTCATCACAACTTTATCATTCTGCTATCTAAGACCCTAGTGTGTTCCCACTGTCCCTATTCAATGAGGCACCATGCTGTGACACTCCCTCTTGAAAGGCCCCTGTCCTTCAAATTATGGCTGATTTGGGTGCTTTCCAGACTCTAATATTTTGGGTTCTAAGCCCCCCTGTCTCTTTTCTAAAGGCCATCCCAACTTTAACCTTTTATTTCCTGATGCTCCTTTGAGCCCTGCAGGTCCTTTGTATATGAGACCTCCTGCACTGACACTTAGTGTTTTAAAGACCCTCTCATTCTTGCTACCCATGTTCTAGGTCCTTTTCTAGCTCGGACATTTTATATTCTAAGCCCCTCTCAGTATTTCTCTTTTCTAAAAGCCATCCCAACGTTGTCATTCTGCTTTCTAAGGAACCAGTGTGTTCTAATAGTCTCTTGTCAATTGGCCTCACTACTGTGACACTCCCAATTTGAAGGCTCTTCTCCTAACTATCCCTGTTCTAGGTGCTTACTAATCTCTAACACATTCTGTTCTAAGCCCCCTCTCACTCTGTCTCGTTTCTAAAGGCATCCCAAAACTGACATTCAGATTTCTAAGGCTCCTTTGAGTTCTCAGTGTTCTTACCTTTGGAGACCTCCTGTAGTGACACACTGTTTTCAAGACCCTCTCATTCTTGCTACCCCTGTTCTAGGTCCTTTTCTAGCTCTGAGATTTTGTGTTCTAAGCCCCCTCTAACTCTTTCTCTTTTTTATAAACCATGACAAGAGTGATATTCTGATTTCTAAAGCTCCTTTGAGCTCTAAATGTTCTCAGTTTCTTAGACCCCCTGTAGTGACACATTGTTTTCAAGACGCTGTCATCCTTGCTACTGTTTCTCTAGGTCCTTTTCTAGGTCTGATATTTTGTATTCTTAGACTGTTTCTATATTTCTCTGTTCTAAAGGCCATTCCAACTTTGACACTCTGCTTTCTGAGACTCTTTGAAGCCTTGATTGTCCCTACTTTTGGACACCCTGTTTTAAAACTCCTCTCATTCTACCTATCCCGGTTCTAGGTGATTTTTAAGCCCTAATATATTGTGTTCTGAGGCCTTTCTCAATCTGTGTCTTTTCTATAAGCCTTCACAAGACTCACATTCTGATTTCTAAAGCTCCTTTAAGCTCTCAGTGTTCTTAGTTGATGAGAACCCCTGTAGTGAAACAGTGTTTCAAAGACCCTCTCATTCTTGCTACCTCTGTTCTAGGTCCTTTTCTAGCTCTGAGATTTTGTGTTCTAAGCCCCCTCTCACTAAGTCTCTTTTCTAAAGTCCATCTCAAATCTTACATTCTGCTTTCTAAGGCTCTTTTAAGCTCTCAATGTTCTTACTTTGTAAGGACCCCTGTAGTGACACAGTGCTTTAAAGACCCTGACATTCTTGCTACACCTGTTCTAGATTTATTTCTACCTCTGAGATTTTGTGTTCTAACCCCCCTCTCACACTGTCTCTTTTTTAAAAGACATCACAAGACTGGCATTCTGATTTCGAAGGCACCTTTGAGCTCTCAATGTTCCCAGCTTATGAGACCCCCTGTAGTGACACAGTGTTTTAAAGACCCTCTCATTCTTCCTACCCTTGTTTTGGTCCTTTTCTAGCTCTGACATTTTGTGTTTTTAGAGCCTTTCTCTATTTCTCTGTTCTAAAGGCCTTTCCAACTTTGACACTTTGCTTTCTGAGACTCTTTGGAGCCATGATTATCCCTAGTATAGGAGACCCCCTCCTCTGACACTCCCTGTTTTAAAGCTCCTCTCATTCTACCTATCCCTGTTCTAGGTGAGTTTTAAGCCCTAATATATTGTGTTCTAAGGTCCCTTTCACATAGGGTCTTTTTAATACTTTGACAGGACTGACATTTTGCTTTCTAAGGCTCCTTTAAGCTCTCAATGTTCTTACCTTGTGAGACCCCCTGTAGAGCAAAGTGTTTTCAAGCCCCTCTCATTCTTCTTAATCTTGTTTTGGTCCTTCTCTAGCTCTGAGATTTTGTGTTCTTAGACCCTCTCTCTATTTCTCTGTTCTAAAGGCCATTCCAACGTTGACACTTTACCTTCTGAGACTCTTAGGAGCCTTGATTGTCTGTAGTTTAGAAGACATCCTTCTCTGACACTCTCTATTTTAAAGCTCCTCTCATTCTACCTATCCCTGTTCTAGGTGAGTTTTAAGCCCTAATATATTGTGTTCTAAGGCCTCTTTCACATAGGGTCTTTTTAATGCTTTGACAGGACTGACATTTTGCTTTCTAAGCCTCCTTTAAGATCTCAATGTTCTTAGCGTGTGAGACCCCCTGTAGAGACACAGTGTTTTAAAGACCTTCCCATTCTTGATACCCCTGGTCTATGTCCTTTTCTAGCTCTGAGATGTTATGTTCTAAGCCCCCTTTCACTCTGTCTCTTTTTAAAAAGCCATCACAAGACTGACATTCAGATTTCTAAAGCTCCTTTAAGCTATCAATGTTCTTAGTTGATGAGAACCCCTGTAGGAACACAGTGTTTTAAAGACCCTCTCATTGTTGGAACCCATGTTCTAGGTCTTTTTCTACCTCTGAAATTTTGTGTTCTTAGAAGCTCTTTCTAATTCTCTGTTCTAAAGGCCATTCCAACTTTGACATTTTACTTTCTGAGACTCTTTGGAGCCTTGATTGTCCCTAGTTTAAGAGACCCCCTGCTCTGACACTCCTTATTTTAAGGCTCCTCTCATTCTACCTATCCCCGTTCTAGGTGATTTTTAATCCCTAATATATGGTGTTCTAAGGCACCTCTCACACTGGGTCTTTTTACACACCTTTGCAAGACTGACAGTTTGCTTTCTAAGGCACCTTTGTGCTTTCAATGTTCTTAACTTATGAGACCTCCTGTAGTGGCACAGTGTTTTAAAGATCCTCTCATTCTTTCTATCCCTGTTCTAGGTGCTTTTCTAGCTCTGAGATTTTGTGTTCTAAGCCCCCTCTCACTCTGTCTCTTTTTTAAAAGCATCACAAGACTGACATTCATATTTCTAAGGTTCCTTTGAGCTCTTAATGTTTTATACATTAGGAGACCCCCTGTAGTGACAAAGTATTTTAAAGACCCTCACATTCTTGCCACCCCTGTTCTAGGTCCTTTTCTAGCTCTGTCATTTTGTGTTCTAAGACCCTTGTCACGATGTCAATTTTTTACAAGCCACCACAAGACTTACATTCTGCTTTCTAAGGCTCTTTTGAGCTCTCAATGTTCCTAGCTTAGAAGACCCCCTGTAGTGACACAGTGTTTTAAAGACCCTCTCATTCTTGCTACCTTGATCTAGGTATTTTTCTAGCTCAGACATTTTTGTTCTTAAGCCTGTCTCTATTTCTCAGTTCGAAAGGCCTTTCCAACTGTGAGACTTTACTTTCTGAGACGATTTGGAGCTTCAGGGACAATCGTCCCTTATTTAGGAGACCACCTCCTCTGACACTCCCTGTTTTAAAGCTCCTCTCATTCTACCTATCCCTGTTCTAGGTACTTTTTAAGCTCTGATACATTGTTTTCTAAGGCCCCTCTCACACTGTTTTTAACAAGCCTTCACAAGATTGACATTTTGCTTTCTAAGACTCCTTTGAGCTCTCAATGTTCCTAGGTTATGAGACCCCTGTATTGAAACAGTGTTTTAAAGACCCTCTCATTCTTGCTACTGTTATTCTAGGAGTTTTTATAGGCCTTACATTTTGTGTTCTCAGCAACCTCTCACTCTGCCTCTTTTTTAAAAGCCGTAACAAAATTGACATTCTGAGTTCTAAGGCTCCTTTTTCTTTTAAAGACCCTCTCATTCTGGCTACCGTTGTTCTAGGAGTTTTTCCAGCTCTGAGATTTTGTGTTCTAAGCCCCCTCTCACTCTGTCTCTTTTGTAATCCCCATCCAAAATTTGACATTCTGCTGTCTAAGGCTCTTTTAAGCTCTCAATGTCCTTACCTTCAGAGACCCCCTGAAATGGGACAGTGTTTTAAAGACCCTCTCATTTTTCCTACCACTGTTTTAGGTCCTTTTCCAGCTCTGAGACTTGGTGTTCTAAGCCCCCTCTCACTCTGTCTCTTTTTTAGAGCCATCACAAGACTGACATTCAGATTTCTAAGGCTCCTTTGAGCTCTCAGTGTTCTTAGTTGATGAAGGCCCATGTAGTGACATGTTTTTTAAAAGACCCTGTCTTTATTGGGACCCATTTTCTAGGTCTTTTTCTAGCTCTGACATTTTGTGTTCTTAGACCCTCTCTCTATTTCTCTGTCCTAAAGGCCATTCCAACATGGACACTTTGCTTTCTGAGAATCTTTGGAGCCTTGATTGTCCCTAGTTTAAGAGACCCCCTGCTCTGAAACTCCATTTGTCAGGCCTCCCTCATTGTACCTATCCTTTCTCTAAGATCTTTTAAAGCCCTAATATATTTTGTTCTAAACCCCCTCTCACACTGTCTCATTTTTATAAGGTATCACAAGTCTGACGCTCTGCTTTCTAAGTCTCCTTATAGTCTTCAATTTTCTTACCTTAGGGGACCCCCTGTATTGACAAAGTGTTTTAAAGACCCTCTCATTCTTGCTACCCCTGTTCTAGTTTTTTTCCTACCACTGAGATTTTGTGTTCTAAGCCCCTCTCACTCGGTCTCTTTTCTAAAGACCATCCTACATCTAACATTCTGCTTTTTAAGGCTCTTTTAAACTCTCAATGTTCTTACCTTAAGATACCCCCTGTAGTGACATAGAGTTTTGAAGACCCTCTCATTCCTGCTACTCTTTTTCTAGGTCTTTTTCTATCTGTGATATTTTGTTTTCTATCCCCCCTTTTACTCGGTCTCTTTTTAAAAAGCCATCACAAGTCTGACATTCTGATATCTAGGGATCCTTTGAGCTCTCAATGTTCCTAGCTTATGAGACCCCCTGTAGTGACACAGTGTTTTAAAGACCCTCTCATTCTTCCTATCTCTCTTCTAGGTACTTTTCTAGCTGTGACATTTTGTGTTCTTAGAGCCTTTCTCTATTTCTCTGTTCTAAAGGCCATTACAACTTTGACACTTTGCTTTGTCAGACTCTTTGGAGCCTTGTTTGTCCCTAGTTTAGAAGACCCCCTGCTCTGACACTCCTTGTTTTAAAACTCCTCTCATTCTACCTATCCCAGTTCTAGGTGATTTTTAACCTCTAATATATTTTGTTCTAAGGCCTTTCTCAAGCTGTATCTTTTTACATGTCTTCACAAGACTGACATTCTGCTTTCTAAGGGTCATTTGAGTTCTCAATGTTCTTACCTTAGGAGACCCCCTGTAGTGACACAGTGCTTTAAAGACTCTCTCATTCTTGCTATCACTGATCTAAGTCCTTTTCTAGCTCTGAGATTTTATGTTCTAAACACCCTTTCCCTCTGTCTCTTTTTTAGAGCCGTCACAAGTCTGATGTTCTGCTTTCCAAGGCGCCTTTGTGTTCTAAATATTCTTAGCTTATCAGAGCACCTGTAGTTACCCTCAGTGTTTTAAGGCTCCTTTCATTCTACCTATCCCTGTTCTAGGTACTTTTTGAGCACTAATATGTTGTATTCTAAGCCCCCTCTCATTCTGTCTTTTTTCTAAAGCCCATTCCAAATCTCACATTCTGCTTTCTAAGACTCTTTGGGCTGTCAAAGTTTTTACCTTATGAGACCCCCTCTAGTGAAATAGTATTTTAAAAATCCCCTCATTCTTGCTACACCTGTTCTAGGTCTTTACTGGCTCTGAGATTTTGTGTTCTAAGATCCCTATCACACTATCTCTTTTCTAAAACCATCAAGACGCTGACATTCTGATATTTAAGGCTCCTTTGAGCTCTCAATGTTCCTAGCTTATCAGACCCCCTGTAGTGACATAGTGTTTTAAAGACACTCTCATTCTTGCTATCCTTGTTCTAGGTCCTTTTCTAGCTCCCATATTTTGTTTTCTTAGACCCTGTCTGTATTTCTCTATTCTAAAAATCTTTGTAACTTTGAGACTATACTTTCTGAGACTCTTTGGAGCCTTCATTGTCCCTAGTTTAGGAGATCCCCTGCTCTTGAAACTCCCTGTGTTAAAGCTCCTCTCATTCTACCTATCCCTGTTCTAGGTACTTTTTAAGCCCTGATTTATTGTGTTCTAAGGCCCCTCTCACACACCGTGTCTTTTACAAGCCTTCACAAGACTGACATTCTGCTTCCTAAGGCTCCTTTGGGCTCTCAAGTCTTCCAAGCTTGTGAGGCCTCCTGTACTGACACAGTGTTTTAAAGATCCTCTCATTCTTGCTACCTATGTTCTAGGTCCGTTTCTAGATCTGGTATTTTTTGTTCTAAGATCCTTACTCCATTTTTGTTTTCTAATGGCCATTCCAATGTTGTCATTCTGCTTTCTAAAACTGCTGAATGTTTTAACAGTCCTTGCTAAATGTGGCTGCCTGCTGTGCAACATGCTGTTTTGAGGTCCCTCTCATTCGATATATCCTTTGCCTAGGTGTTTTCCACACTCGGACATATAGTGTTCTAAGCCCACTGTTACTCTCTCTTTTCATAAGGCCATCCCAACTTTGAGACTTGACTTTCTTAGATTCTTTGGAGACTTGATTGTGTCTCGTTTAGGGGACCCCCTCCTGTGACATTCCCTGTTTTAAGGTCCTTGTCTTTCTACCTTTCCCTATTCTAGGTGCTTTTTAAGCCCTAATATGTTATGTTCTAAGCTCCCTATCACACTGTGTCTTTTCTACAGCCCATCCGAAGTCTGACATTGAGCTTTCTAATGCTCCATTGACCTCTTATTGTTCTTAGCTTATGAGACCACCTGTAGTTACACTTGGTGTTTTAAATATCCTCTCATTCTTGCTAGCCATTGTTCTAGGTCCTTTTCTATCTCTGACATTTTGTGTTCTAAGACCCTTTCGCTATTTCTCTTTCCTGAAGGCCATTCCAATGTTATCATTCTGCTTGCTAAAACACCCAAGGGTTCTAACATTCCCTAGTAAACGTGGCTCCCTGCTGTGCAAAAACCTGTTTTAAGGAGCCTCTCATTTAAAATATCCAATATCGAGGGGCTTTCCAAACTCTAACATCTAGTGTTCTAAGCCCCCTGTCACTTTCTCTTTTCTAAAGGCCCTCCCAACTTTGACACTTTGCTTTCCGAGACTCTTTGGAGCCTTGATTATCCAAAGTTTAGGAGACCCCCTGCTGTGACATCACCTTTTTAAGGTCCCTCTCCTAACTATCCCTGTTCTAAGTGCTTACTAATCTCTAACACTTGGTGCTTTAACCCCCTCTCACTCTGTCTCTTTTCTAAAGCCCATCCCCAATGTGACATTCTGCTTTCTAAAACTCCTTTGAGCTCTCAATGTTCTTACCTTATGAGACCCCCTGTAGTGACACAGTGTTTTAAAGCCCCTCTCATTCTTGCTTCCCCATGTTCTAGGTCCTTTTCTGGCTCTGACTTTTTTTGTTCTAAGACCCTTACTCCATTTCTCTTTTCTAAAGGCCATTCCAATGTTGTCATTCTGCTTTCTAAAACACCTGAGGGTTCTATCAGTCCTTGGGAAATGTGGCTCCCTGCTGTGCAACAACCTGTTTTTGGGTCCCTCTAATCCAAGTATCCCATGTCTAGGTGCTTTTGAAACTCTAACATTTAGTGTTCTAAGCCCCTTGTCATTCTCTCTTTTCTAAAGGCCATCCCAACTTTGAGACTTGGCTTTCCCAGTCACTTTGGAGCCTTAATTGTGGAGCCCCCCTGCTGTGACATTCTCTGTTGTAAGGTCCCTCTCCCTCTAACTATCCTTGTACTAGGGGCTTTCCAATATCTAACACTATGTCTTCTCAGCCCCCTCTCACCCTGTCTTTTTTCTAAAGCTGTCCCCACACTGACAACCTGCCTTTTTGGGCACCAGTATGTTCTACATGTCCCTTGTCAATAAGACTCCCTGCTGTGACACTCCCCTCTGATTTAAACTAGACCTGTTGCAAGGCCCCTCTCACTAGTCTCTTCTATAAAGGAGATCCCAACGGTGACAATCTGCTTTCTAGGGCATCTGTGACTCTAACTGTCCCTGGTCAATGGGCCTCCCTGCTGTGACATTCCCTGTTTTAAGGTCCCTCTCCTTCTAACTATCCCTGTTCTGGGTGTTTTCCAATCTTTAGCACTTTGTGTCCTAACCCCTTCTTACTGTCTCTTTTCTAATGCCCATTCCCAGACTTGCATTCTGCTTTCTAAAGCTCCTTTGACCTCACATTGTTCCTAACTTATGAGACCCCCTGTAATGACAGTGTTTGAAAGACCCTCTCATTCTTGCCACCCATGTTCTAGGTCCTTTTCTAGCTCTGACATTTTGTTTTCTAAGCCCCCTCTCACTCAGTCTCTTTCCTAAAAATATCCCAACTTGAAATTCTGTTTCCTAAGGCATCTGGGTGCTCTCACAATCCCTGGTCAATGGCCCTCCCTGCTGTGACATTCCCTATTTTAAAGCTCCTCTCATTCTACCTATGCCTGTTCTAGGTGCTTTCCCAGGTCTAACATTTTGTGTTCCAAGCTCTTTCACACTCTCTTTTGTACAAGACATTTTAATTCTGACATTTTGCTTTCTAAGGCACCTGTTTCCTCTATCACTAATCGATGGGGGTCCCTGCTGTGACTCTCCCTGTTTTAAGAGTCCTCTCGTTCTACCTATCCCTGTTCTAGGTGATTTTTAAGCCCTAATATATTGTGTTCTAAGCCCCCTCTCACACTGTCTCTTTTTTACAAGCCTTCACCAGTCTGACATTCTGCTTTCTAAAGTTCCTTCCAGCTCTCAGTGGTCTTACTTTTTGAGACCCCCTGTAGTGACACAGTGTTTTAAAGACCCCTCATTCTTGCTTACCCATGTTCTAGGTCCTTTCCTCGCTCTGACATTTTTTTGTTCTAAGACCCTTACTCCATTTCTCTTTACTAAAGACCATTGCAATGTTGTCATTCTGCTTTCTAAAACACCTGAGGGTTCTATCAGTCCTTGGGAAACATGGCTCCCTGCTGTGCAACAACCTGTTTTAGGGTTCCTCTAATTCAAGTATCCCATGTCTAGGTGCTTTCCCAACTCTAACCTTTAGTGTTCTAAGCCTCTTGTCACTTTCTGTTTTTTACAGGCCATCCCAACTTTAACACTTGGCTTTCCGAGACTCTTTGAAGCCTTGATTGTCCCTAGTTTAGGGGACCTCCTGCTGTGACATTCCCTGTTTTAAGGTCCCTCTCCTTCTAACTATCCCTGTTCTAGGTGTTTCCAATCTTTAGCACTTTGTGTTCTAAGGCCCCCTCACTGTCTCTTTTCTGATGCCTATTCCCAGTCTGACATTCTGCTTTCTAAAGCTCCTTTGAGCTCTCAATGTTCTAACCTTATAAGAACCCCTATAGTGGCACAGTGTTTTAAAGACCCTCTCATTCTTCCTACCACTGTTCTACATCTTTTTCTAGCTCTGACATTTTGTGTTCTAAGCCCCCTCTCACGCTGTCTCTTTCCTAAAAACATCCCAACTTGAAATTCTGCTTCCTAAGGCATCTTTGTGCTCTCACAGTCCCTGATCAATGGCCCTCCCTGCTGTGACATTCCCTGTTTTAAGGCTCCTCTCATTCTACCTGTCCCTGTTCTAGGAGCTTTTTAAGCCCTGATATTTTGTGTTCCAAACCCTTCTCACTATTGCTCGTTTCCAAGGCCTTCCCCAACTGACATTTATTACAAATGTTGACATTTTGCTCTCTTTCGCTTCTTGGAGTCCTGAGTTTCCCCACTTTGTGAGACTCCCTGATGTGACTCTCCCTGCTTTTAAGCCTCTCTCATTCTTACTCGCCATGTTCCAGGTCCTTTCCTCGCTCTGACATTCTGTGTTCTAAGCCCCTTTCACTAATTCTATTTTCTAACTTTCATCACAACTTTGTCATTCTGTTATCGAAGGAACCAATGTGTTCTAGCTGTCCCTATTCAATGGGGCCCCATGATGTGACACTCCCTATTTTTAGGCCCCTCTCCTTCTTACTAGCCCTGTTCTAGGTCCTTTTTAGCTCTGAAATTTTGTGTTCTAAGCCCCCTCTCACTCTGTCTCTTTTTTAGAGCCATCACAAGACTGACATTCTGATTTGTAAGGTTACTTTCAGTTCTCAATGTTCTTAGTTGAAGAGACCCCCTCTAGGGACACAGTGTTTTAAAGACCCTCTCATTGTTGGAACCCATGTGCTAGGTCTTTTTCTACCTCTGATATTTTGTGTTCTTAGACCCTTTCTCTAATTCTCTTTTCCAAAGGCCATTCCAACTTTGACACTTTGCTTTCTGAAACACTTTGGAGGCTTGATTGCCTCTAGTTTAGGAGACCCACTGCTCTGACACTCCCTGTTTTAAGGCTCCTCTCATTCTACCTATCCCTGTTCTAGGTGAGTTTTAAGCCGTAATATATTGTGTTCCAAGGCCTGTCTCACACAGGATCTTTTTAATACTTTGACAAGACTGACATTTTGCTTTCTAAGCCTCCTTTAAGTCTCAATATTCTTAACTTGTGAGACCCCCTGAAGGGACACAGTGTTTTAAAGACTCTCTCATTGTTGGGGCCCATGTTCTAGGTCTTTTTCTACCTCTGACATTTTTTGTTCTTAGACCCTTTCTCTAATTCTCTGTTCTAAAGGCCATTCCAACCTCACTCTCTCGATCCCCCATACTTCCCGGATGTATAGGGTGATTGTGCTCCCAATTGGGATCTGCTAAAGGTATTTCTGATCAGCTGAAACTACTCTTGCAGCTGCAGGGTTTCTCCAGTCCCACTCCTGCATAGCTGCACCTCTAATTAGTCTCCTCTCCTCTGGTGAGAAGAGAGAATTCAAAATAGACCTAAATTCTCCTCCTGGCCTGAGGGACCTTGGAGGGGCAATTGGAATTAAATCCTTTCCTTCTCTTTCAGGTACAAATTCAGTCTTTGACACACCCAGTCTTCAACAATGCCTTCACCAATATCTTTGTCACCCCTGACAAAACAACAATACCTTAGCATCTTTTTCTTTTTTTCTTGCTTTTTCCTTCTATATCTCCCAAGGGACTATCTACCAGTATTTTCTGATCATTTTTCTCATTTCTCTCCGCCAGGGCTGGCTGGGACTGGGCCACACCCATTGAATTTGGACAGAATCTAAATTGCAAAACGCCCAAACAGGCCAATTGTGGCCAATTGACTCCAGTCACCCTAGAAGGCCTCCCCAAGCCTATCCTGTCCAGAGACCCAGAGTTTAAGACTCCAGGCCTCACAGGGTCCTGTCCAGAGACCCCTCCTGAGTTTATGACTCAAGGGCCTCACAGGGGGCTTACCTGTGGGTTGTTGCGCAACAAATTGCTTGACTGATACCTGTCCTCCACCAAACCGGTTGGGATTTTTACCGCGGAATTTCTCCCTTTTCTTTGCTCCGAGTTTCTCCACTTCCGGCCCACTGTACCTTAGGGAGTAAAGAGAAGTCCTGGCCGCTGCAGGGCTGCCTAAATCAGGGCAGGGCGCCACCCCGCCAGCACCCCAGGGGTTCACCTACTCACCACAAGTAGTGTGATCCAGACTAGCCCCCAAAACTGTGTGGGTCAGACAGCATTTAATAAAAAAAGCTGGAGAGAGCTCTAGAAGCAAAGCAAAGGTAAGGAGGATAGTTAACATTTTACTTTCTGTGACTCTTTGGAGCCTTGATTGTCCCTAGTTTAGGAGACCCCCTGCTCTGACACTCCCTGTTTAAGGCTCCTCTCCTTCTACCTATCCCTGTTCTAGATGATTTTTAAGCCCTAATACACTGTGTTCTAAGGCACCTCTCACACAGGGTCTTTTTACACACCTTTATGTTGGTGTTTTGTTTCCAAAACACAGCCAGGTGATAAAAGTTCAGATCTTTTATTATGTCCTTCAATATAGCCCAGTTAGCTCAGGCCTATCTCTCAGCTTGGGTCTAAGAGCTCTGCCCAAATGTCTCCAAATCCAAAGGTTTGTCCTTCCGACTCCAGCCAGCACCAAGGTAGAAGATATGATGAATCTCTCTTGCCTTGGAGAGAGGGCTTGTGGGCGTCCTCCCAGACTGCTCCTCTCCAACCCCAGTCAATGTTCCCAAGAAAAAACTCTCAAGCTCTAAGAGCTTCCTGTATATATATGATCTCCCAAAGGTTAACTCCTCCTTCTGGAGGCAGGGCTTAAGGGAGGTGTGAATTCAGATATCTCATACTAAACCCTGAAATCTCCCAAACATGTGAACTCCATTGAGTACTTAGATATTTATGAGCTCTCTAAAGGTGTGAACACAAGCATCGTTTCTATCAGTTGTACTTAGTACCTTGTTTCAAGTTCTGGCCCAAAACATCTCTTTCTAAGATCAAATCAATCATATTGAACCAGGCCAAATTAGATAATTATTATCTCTATCAACTCCAACGGCGTAACACTTTGTAAAGATTCCACCACCTTTACAAGACTGACATTTTGCTTTCTAAGGCATCTTTGAGCTCTAAATGTTCTTAACTTATGAGACCCCCTGTAGTGGCAAAGTGTTTTAAAGACCTTCTCATTCTTCCTACCCTTGTTTTGATCTTTTTCTAGCTCTAATATTTTGTGTTCTTAGACCCTTTCTCTAATTCTCTTTTCCAAAGGCCATTCCAACTTTGACACTTTGCTTTCTGAGACACTTTGAAGCCTTGACTATCCCTAGTTTAAGAGATCCCTGCTCTGACACTCCCTGCTTTAAGGCTCCTCTCATTCTACCTATCCCTGTTCTACGTGATTTTTAAGTCCTAATATATTGTGTTCTAAGACCCCTCTCACACTGTGTCTTTTTTACATGCCTTGAAAAGACTGACATTTTGGTTACAAAGGCTCCTTTGAGCTCTCAATATTCTTAACTTGTCAGAGCCCCTGTAGTGGCACAGTGTTTTAAAGACCCTCTCATTGTTGCTAACCCTGTTCTAGGTCCCTTTATTGTTATGAGATTTTGTCTTCTCAGCCCCCTCTCACTCTGTCTCTTTTCTAAAGCCCATCCCAAGTCTGACATTCTACTTTTTAAGGATCTTTTGAGCAAGCAATGATTTTGCCAGAGGAGACCCCTTGTAGTGACACAGTGTTTTCAAGACCCTCTCATTCTTGTTCCTGCTGTTCTTGGTTCTTTTCTAGTTCTAAGATTTTGTGTTCTAAGCCCCCTCTCACTCTGTCTCTTTTCAAAAGCCCCTCTCAAATCTGACATTCTGCTTTTTAGTCTCTTTTAAGGGCTCAATGTTCTTACCTAAGGAGAACCCCTGTAGGGACATGTGGTTTTTAAGACCCTCTCATTTTTGCTACCCTTCTTCTAGGTCTTTTTCTTCCTTTGATATTTTGTTTTCTATCTCCCCTCTCACACTGTCTCTTTTTTACAAGCCTTCACAAGTCTGACATTCTGCTTTCTAAGGCTCCTTTGGACTCTCAATTTTCTCACCTTCTGAGACCCCCTGTAGTGGCACAATGTTTTAAAGCCCCTCTCATTCTTGCTTACCCCTATCCTAGGTCCTTTTCTGGCTCTGACTTTTTTTATTCTAAGACCCTTACTCCATTTCTCTTTACTAAAGACCATTCCAATGTTGTCATTCTGCTTTCTAAAACACCTGAGGGTTCTATCAGTCCTTGGGAAATGTGGCTCCCTGCTGTGTAAAAACCTGTTTTAGGCTCCCTCTAATTCAAGTATCCCATGTCTAGGTGCTTTTCAAACTCTAGCCTTTAGTGTTCTAAGCCCCCTGTCACTCTCTCTTTTCTAAAGGCCATCCCAACTTTTACACTTGGCTTTCCCATACTCTTTGGAGCCTTAATTGTCTTTAGTTTAGGAGACTCCCTGCTGTGACATTCCCTGTTGTAATGTCCCCCTTGCTCTAACTATCCCTGTTCTAGTTGCTTTCCTATCTCTAACACTTTGTCTTCTCAGCCCCCTCTCACTCTGTCTCTTTTCTAAAGCCCATCCTAAGTCTGACCTTCTGCTTTCTAAGGCTCCTTTGAGCTCTCATTGTTCTTAGGTTTTGAGACCCCCTGTAGTGACACGATATTTGAACAATCCTCTCATTCTTACTACCCCAGTTCTAGGTCCTTTTCTAGTTCTGACATTTTGTGTTCTAAGACCCTTTCACTATTTCTCTTTTCTGAAGGCAAGTCCCATGTTGTCTTTCTGCTTTCTAAAACTGCAGAGGGTTCTAACAGTCCCTTGTTATATGTGGCTCCCTGCTGTCCAACAACCTATTTTGAGGTTCCTCTCATTCAAACTATCCCGGTTCTAGTTGCTTTTCAAACTCTAACATTTAGTGTTCTAAGCCCCCATTCACTATTTCTTTTCAAAAGGCCATGACAATGTTGACACTTGGCTTTCTGAGACTCTTTGGAACTTTAAGTGTCCCTAGTTTAGGAGCCCCCCTGCTGTGTCATTGGCTGTTTTAAGGTCCCTCTCCTTCTAACTATCCCTGTTCTAGATGCTTTTCAAGTCCTAACATGTTGTGTTCTAAGCCCCCTCGCACTCTGTCTCTTTTCTAATGCTCATCCCAAGTCTTATACTCTGCTTTCTAAGGCTCTTTTGAGATCTCACTATTCTTAGCTTATGAGACCTCCTGTAGTGACATAGTGTCTTAAAGACCCTCTCATTGTTGGGACCCATGTTCTAGGTCCATTTCTAGCTCTGACCCTTTCTCTATTTCACTTTTCTAAAGGCCATTCCAAGGTTGTCATTCTGCTTTCCAAAACACCTGAGGCTTCAAATAGTCCTTGGGAAACGTGGCTCCCTGCTGTGCAACCACGTGTTTTAAAATCCCGTCTCATTCAAACAATCCCATGTCTAGGTGCTTTCCAAACACTAACATTGAGTGTTCTTAGCCCCGCTGTCACTCTCTCTTTTCTGAAGACCATCCCCACTTTAACACTTGGCTTTTCAAGACTCTTTGGAGTCTTGATTGTCCCTAGTTTAGGGGACCTCCTGCTGTGACATTCTCTGCTTTAACGTTCCTCTTCTTCTACCTATCCTTGTTCTAGGAGCTTTTTAAGTCCTAACATGTTGTGTACTAAGCCCCCTCTCACTCTGTCTCTTTTCTAAAGCCCATTCCAAATCTGACATTCTACTTTCTAAGGCTCTTTTGACCTCTCATTTTTCATTGCTTTTGAGACCCCCTGTAGTGACACAGTGTTTTAACAATCCTCTCATTCTTACTACCCCTGTTCTAGGTCCTTTACTACCTCTGACATTTTGTGTTCTAAGACCCTTTCACTATTTCTCTTTTCTGAAGGCAAGTCCCATGTTGTCTTTCTGCTTTCTAAAACTGCTGAGGGTTCTAACAATCCCTGGTATATGTGGCTCCCTGCTGTGCAACAACATTTTCAGGTCCCTCTCATTCAAACTGCTCTGGTTCTAGGTGCTCTCCAAACTCTAAAATTTAGTGCTCTAAGCTCTGTGTCACTATTTCTTTTCTAAAGGCCATCCCAACTTTGATACGTTGCTTTCTGAGACTCTTTGGAGCCTTGATTGTCCCTAGTTTAGGGGACCCCCTTCTGTGACATCACCTTTTTAAGGTCCCTCTCCTAACTATCCCTGTTCTAGGTGCTAACTAATCTCTAACACTTTGTGCTTTAAGCTCCTCTCACACTGTCTCTTTTCTAAAGCCCATCCCAAATCTGACATTCTGCTTTCTAAAACTCCTTTGAGCTCTCAATGTTCTTAGCTTATGAGACCTCCTGTAGTGTCACATGGTTTTATTTTTCATTCTTGCTACTCATGTTCTAGGTCCTTTTCTAAATCTGACATTTTTTGTTCTAAGACCCTTTCTCTATTTCTCTTTTCTAAAGGCTATTGCAATATTATCGTTCTGCTTTCTAAAACGCCTGCGGCTTCTAACAGTCCTTGGTAAACGTGGCTCCCTGCTGTGCAACAATCTGTTTTAAGGTTCCTCTCATTCAAACTATCCCATTTCTAGGTGCTTTCCAAACACCATCATTTAGTGTTCTAAGCCCCCTGTCACTCTTTTCTAAAGGCCATCCCAAATTTGATATTTGGCTTTCCCAGACTCTTTAGCGCCTTAATTGTTTTTTAGTTTAGGAGACCCCCTGATGTGACGTTCCCTATTTTAAGGTCCCTCTCCCTTTAAGTATCCCTGTTCTAGGTGCTTTCCTATCTCTAACACTTTGTCTTCTCAGCCCCCTCTCACTCTGTCTCTTTTCTAAAGCCCATCCCAAGTGTGACATTCTGCTTTCTAAGGCTCCTTTGAGCTCTCATTGTTTTTAGGTTTTGAGGCCCCCTATACGGACACAGTGTTTTCAAGACCCTCTCATTCTTCCTACCATTGTTTTGGTCCTTTTCTAGTTCTGCATTTTCTGTTCTTAGAGCCTTTCTCTAATTCTCTGTTGGAAAAGCCATTCTAACTTTGACACTTTGCTTTCTGATACTCTTTGGAGGCTTCATTGTCCCTAGTTTAGGGGACCCCCTGCTGTGAAATTCCCTGTTTTAAGTTCCCTGTCCTTCTACCTATCCTTGTTCTAGGTGCTTTTTAAGTCCTAACATGTTGTGTTCTAAGCCCCCCTCACATTGTCTCTTTTTTACAAGCCTTCCCAAGTCTGATATTGTGCTTTCTAAGACTCTTTTGACCTCTCAATGTTTTAGCTTATGAGACCACCTGCGGTGACATAGTATTTTAAAGACCCTCTCATTTTTGCTACCCCTATTCTAGGTTCTTTTCTAGCTCTGAGATTTTGTGTTCTAAGACACTCTATTTCTCTCTTCTAAAGGCCATTCCAATGTTATCATTCTGCTTGATAAAATACCCGAGTGATCTAACATTCCCTAGTAAACGTGGCTCCCTGCTCTGCAATAACCTGTTTTAAGGTCCCTCTCATTCAAACTATGCCATGTGTATGGGCTTTCCAAACTCTAACATTTAATGTTCTAAGCCCCCTGTCACTTTCTCTTTTCTAAAGGCCATCCCAACTTTGACACTTTGCTTTCCAAGACTCTTTGGAGCCTTGATTATCCAAACTTTAGGAGACTCCCTACTGTGACATCACCTTTTTAAGGTCCCTCTCCTAACTATCCCTGTTCTAGGTGCTTACTAATGTCTAACACTTGGTATTTTAACCCCCTCTCACTCTGTCTCTTTTCTAAAGCCCATCCCCAATCTGACATTCTGCTTTCTAAAACTCCTTTGAGTTCTCAATGTTCTAACCTTATGAGACCCCCTGTAGTGACAGAGTGTTTTAAAGACCCTCTTATTTTTGCTACCCCTGGTCTAGGTCCTTTTCTAGCTCTGAGATTTTGTGTTCTAAGACCCCTGTCACAATGTCTCTTTTTTTAAAGCTATCACAAGTCTGACATTCTGCTTTCAAAGGCTCCTTTGAGCTCTAAATATTCATAGTTTATGAGACCCGCTATAGTGACACAGTATTGTAAAATCCCTCTTATTCTTGCTACTCTTGTTCTAGGTCCTTTTCTACCTCTGATATCTTGTGTTCTTAGACCCTGTCTCAATTTCTTTGTTCTAAAGGCTTTTCCAATGTTGACACTTTTCTTTCTGAGACCCTTTGGAGCCTTGATTGTCCCTAAGTTAGGAGACTCCTGCTGTGCCACTCTCTCTTTTAAAGCTCCTCTCATTCTACCTATCCCTGTTCTAGGTGATTTTTAAGCCCTGATGTGTTCTAACGCCCCTCTCACAATGTCTCTTTTTTACATGCCTTGGCAAGACTGACATTTTGCTTTCTAAGACTCCTTTGAGCTCTCAATGTTCTTACCTCGTGAGACCCCCTGTAGTGGCACAGTGTTTTAAAGACCCTCTCATTTTTCCTACCACTGTTCTAGGTATTTTTCTAGCTCTGACATTTTGTGTTCTAAGCCCCTCTCACTCTATCTCTTTTCTAAAAGCATCCCAACTTTGAAATTCTGTTTGCTAAGGCATCTGGGTGCTCTCACAATCCCTGGTCAATGGCCCTCCCTGCTGTGGCATTCCCTGTTTTAAGGCTCCTCTCATTCTACCTGTCCCTGTTCTAGGAGCTTTTTAAGCCCTGATATTTTGTGTTCCAAACCCTTCTCACTATTGCTCGTTTCCAAGACTTCCCCATCTGACATTTTTTACAAATGTTGATATTTTGCTCTCTTTCGCTTCTTGGAGTCCTGAGCGTCCCCAGGTTATGAGACTCCCTGTTGTGACTCTCCCTGCTTTTAGGCCTCTCTCATTCTTACTAGCCATGTTCCAGGTCCTTCTCTAGCTCTGACATTCTGTGTTCTAAGCCCCTTTCACTAATCCTATTTTCTAACTTTCATCACAACTTTGTCATTCTATCTAAGAAACCAGTGTTCAATGGGGCCCCATGATGTGACACTCCCTATTTTTAGGCCTCTCTCCTTCTTACTAGCCCTCTTCTAAGTCCTTTTTAGCTCTGAAATTTTGTGTTCTAAGCCCCCTCTCACTCTGTCTCTTTTTTAAAGCCAACACAAGACTGACATTCTGATTTGTAAGATGATTTTCAGTTCTCAATGTTCTTAGTTGATGAGACCCCCTGTAGGGACACAGTGTTTTAAAGACTCTCTCATTGTTGGGCCCCATGTTCTAGGTCTTTTTCTCTTTCTGATATTTTGTGTTCTTAGACCCTTTCTCTAATTCTCTGTTCTAAAGGCCATTCCAACCTCACTCTCTCGATCCCCCATACTTCCCGGATGTATAGGGTGATTGTGCTCCCAATTGGGATCTGCTAAAGGTATTTCTGGTCAGCTGAAACTACTCCTGCAGCTGCAGGGTTTCTCCAGTCCCACTCCTGCATAGCTGCACCTCTAATTAGTCTCCTCTCCTCTGCTGAGAAGAGAGAATTCAAAATAGACCTAAGTTCTCCTCCTGGCCCGAAGGCCCTTTGAGGGGCAATTAGAATTAAATCCTTTCCTTCTCTTTCAGGTACAAATTCAGTCTTTGACACACCCAGTCTTCAACAATGCCTTCACCAATATCTTTGTCACCCCTGACAAAACAACAATACCTTAGCATCTTTTTCTTTTTTTCTTGCTTTTTCCTTCTATATCTCCCAAGGGACTATCTACCAGTATTTTCTGATCATTTTTCTCATTTCTCTCCGCCAGGGCTGGCTGGGACTGGGCCACACCCATTGAATTTGGACAGAATCTAAATTGCAAAACGCCCAAACAGGCCAATTGTGGCCAATTGACTCCAGTCACCCTAGAAGGCCTCCCCAAGCCTATCCTGTCCAGAGACCCAGCGTTTAAGTCTCCAGGCCTCACAGGGTCCTGTCCAGAGACCCCTCTAGAGTTTAAGGATTCAAGGGCCTCACCGGGGGCTTACCTGTGGGTTGTTGCGCAACAAATTACTTGACTGATACCTGTCCTCCACCAAACCGGTTGGGATTTTTACCCCAGAATTTCTCCCTTTGCTTTGCTCTGAGTTTCTCCACTTTAGGCCCACTTTACCTTGGGGAGTAAGTGATGAGGGCAAGATTCCAATCTTTGATTCCCAACCCCCCCTAGTTAATATAAATTACCCATTGACTCACAAATCCTGGTCCCTTTGAATTCCAATAGAAGATCGGGACCTGTCCCAGCCCCACCCGGATCTGAGCCAACTTTGGGGCTACACCCCACAGCCCCTCGAGCTAAGTCTCTGACTTAAAAGGACCACACTGGGAACCCCTCTTGCCAGAGATTCCAAACATGCAAGCCATGTGAGGACCCTCTGTCCACTGGACCCTCTGTCCAGTGCCCTCCTTATCTCTACCTTCACCTGTCTCCTACTTCCAAACTCAGTAATAAACCTCTTTTATCAATCTAGCTCTCTGGGCCAATAAATGCTTTTATTGGGAATTCCATGCTGCTACTAGACCTGAAATACCGCCGTATCCTTGTACCGAATCCAAGGGGGTTGCAGGGGAACTCTGTTTGACTCCCTATACCCCAAACCTGCCACTAGACCTAACTAAACTTTGATTTCATTTAGGTACCCAAATCTAGACCTCAACATTCGATCTATACCTCAACATAAGGAGAAGTTCTGAACGCTGGTGGGCTGCCTAAATCAGAGCAGGGCGCCACCCCCCCAGCACCCCAGGGGTTCACCTACTCACCACAAGTAGTGTGATCCAGACTAGCCCCCAAAACTGTGTGGGTCAGACAGCATTTAATAAAAAAAGCTGGAGAGAGCTCTAGAAGCAAAGCAAAGGTAAGGAGGATAGTTAACATTTTACTTTCTGTGACTCTTTGGAGCCTTGATTATCCCTAGGGTAGGAGACCCTCTGCTCTGACACTCCGTGTTTTAAGGCTCCTCTCATTCTACCTATCCCTGTTCTAGATGACTTTTAAGCCCTAATACACTGTGTTCTTAAGGCACCTCTCACACTGGGTCTTTTTACACACCTTTACAAGACTGACATTTTGCTTTCTAAGGCACCTTTGAACGCTCAATGTTCCCAGTTTATGAGACCCCCTGCAGTGGCAAAGGGTTTTAAAGACCCTCTCATTCTTCCTACCCTTGTTTTGGTCTTTTTCTAGCTCTAATATTTTGTGTTCTTACACCCTTTCTCTAATTCTCTGTTCTAAAGGCCATTCCAACTTTGACACTTTGCTTTCTGAGACACTTTGAAGCCTTGACTATCCCTAGTTTAAGAGATGCCTGCTCTGACACTCCCTGCTTTAAGGATCCTCTCATTCTACCTATCCCTGTTCTAGGTGATTTTTAAGTCCTAATATATTGTGTTCTAAGACCCCTCTCACACTGTGTCTTTTTTACATGCCTTGAGAAGACTGACATTTTGGTTACAAAGGCTCCTTTGAGCTCTCAATATTCTTACCTTGTGAGACCCCCTGTAGTGGCACAGTGTTTTAAAGACACTCTCATTGTTGCTAACCCTGTTCTAGGTCCCTTTATTGTTATGAGATTTTGTGTTCTCAGCCCCCCTCTTACTCTATCTCTTTTCTAAAGCCCAAACCAAGTCTGACATTCTACTTTCTAAGACTCTTTTGAGCAAGCAATGATTTTACCAGAAGAGAACCCTTGTAGTGACACAGTGTTTTCAAGATCCTCTCATTCTTGCTCCCCTTGTTCTAGGTTCTTTTCTAGCTCTGCGATTTTGTGTTCTTAGATTCTTGTCACATTGTCTGTTTTTTAGAGCCATCACAAGACTGATATTCTGATGTCTAATGCTGCTTTTGAACTCTGTGTTCCTAGCTTATGAAACCCCCTGTAGTGGTTTCAAGAGCCTCTCATTCTTGCTACCCCTGTTCTAGGTGCTTTTCTAGCTCTAAGATTTTCTGTTCTTAGAGCCTTTCTCTATTTCTCTATTCTGAAGGCCATTCCAGCTTTGACACTTTGCTTTGTGAGACTCTTTGGAGCAATAATTTTCCCTAGTTTAGGAGACCCCTGCTCTGACACTCCGTGTTTTAAAGCTCCTCTCACTCTACCGATTCTTGTTCTAAGTGATTTTTAAGCCCTGATATATTGTATCCTAAGGCCCCCCTCACACTGTGTCTTTTTTTATATGCCTTGACAAGACTGACATTCTACTTTCTAAGGCATATTTGAGCTCTTAATGTTGTTAAGTTATGAGACCCCCTGTAGAGGCACAGTGTTTTAAAGACCCTCTCATTTTTGCTAACACTGTTCTAGTTCCTTTTCTAGCTCTGAGATTTTGTGTTCTAAGCATCCTTTAACTGTGTCTCTTTTTAAAAGGCCATCACAAGCCTGACATTCTGATTTCTAAGTCTCCTTTAAGCTCTGAATGTTCTTAATGGATGAGACCCCCTGTAGGGACACAGTCTTTTAAAGAACCTCTCATTGTTGGGACCCATGTTCTAGGACTTTGTCTACTTCTGACGTTTTGTGTTCTTAGAGCCTTTCTCTAATTCTCTGTTCTAAAGGCCATTCCAACTTTGACATTTTACTTTTTGAGACCCTTTGGAGCCTTCATTGTCCCTAGTTTAGGAGACCCCCTGCTCTGACACACCCTGTTTTTAGTCTACTCTCATTCTACCTATCCCTGTGCTAGTGATTTTTAAGCCCTAATGTATTGTGTTCTAAGGCACCTCTCACACTGGGTCTTTTTATACACCTTTACAACACTGACATTTTGCTTTCTAAGGCACCTTTCAGGTCTCAATGTTCTTAACTTCTGTGACCCCCCGTAGAGACACAGTGTTGTAAAGACACTGTCATTCTTGCTCCCACTGTTCTAGGTCCTTTTCTAGGTCTGAGATTTTGTGTTCTAAGCCCCCTCTCACTCTGTCTCTTTTTTAAAGCCATCAAACTGACATTCAGATTTCTAAGGCTCCTTTGAGCTCTCAATATTCTTACCTTAGGAGACCCCCTTAGTGACACTGTTTAAAAACCTTCTCATTCTTCCTACCCCTGTTCTAGGTCCTTTTCTACCTCTGAGAGTTTGTGTTCTAAGCACCCTCTCACACTGTCTCTTTTTTAAAAGCCATCACTAAACTGACATTCAAATTTTTAAGGCTCTTTTGAGCTCTCAGTGTGCTTATTTGATGAGACCCCCTGTAGTGACACAGTTTTTTTAAAGACCCTGTCATTGTTGGGACCCATATTCCAGGTCCTTTTCTAGCTATGAAATTTTGTGTTCTTAGACCCCTGTTCTAAAGGCCATCCCAACTTTGACACTTTGCTTTCTGAGACTCTTTGGAGCCTTGTCTTTATTTTAAGAGACCCCCTGCAATGACATTCCCTCTTTTAAAGTCCCTCTCCCTCTACCTATCCCTGTTCTAGGTGCTTTCCACTCTCTAATACTTTTGTCTTTTCAGCCCTCTCTCACTGTCTCTTTTCTAAAGCCCATCCCAAGTCTGAAATTCTGCTTTCTAAGGCTCCTTTGAGTTCTCATTTTTCTTAGGTTTTGAGACCCCCTGTAGTGACACAGTGCTTTAACATTCCTCTCATTCTTGCTACCCATGTTCTAGGTCCTTTACTACCTCTGACATTTTGTGTTCTAAGACCCTTTCACTATTTCTCTTTTCTGAAGGCAAGTCCCATGTTGTCTTTCTGCTTTCTAAAACTGCTGAGGGTTCTAACAGTCCCTGTTATATGTGGCTCCCTGCTCTGCAACAACATTTTCAGGTCCCTCTCATTCAAACTGCTCTGGTTCTAGGTGCTCTCCAAACTCTAAAATTTAGTGTTCTAAGCCCCATGTCACTATTTCTTTTCTGAAGGCCATCCCAACTTTGACACTTTGCTTTCTGAGACTCTTTGGAGCCTTGATTGTCCCTAGTTTAGGGGACCCCCTGCTGTGACAATACCTGTTTTAAAGTCCTTCTCTAATTATCCCTGTTCTAGATGCTTTTTAAGTCCTAATTTATTTTGTTCTGAGCCCCCTCTCACACTGTCTCTTTTTTACAAGCCTTCACCAGTCCGACATTCTGCTTTCTAAAGCTCCTTTGAGTTCTCAATGTTCTTACCTTATGAGACCCCCTGTAGTGACACAGTGTTTTAAAAATCCTCTCATTCTTGCTACCCTTGTTCTAGGTCCTTTTCTACCTCCGAAATCTTGTATTCTTAGACCCTGTCTCAATTTCTCTGTTCTAAAGGCCTTTGCAATGTTGACACTTTTCTTTCTGAGACCCTTTGGAGCCTTGATTGTCCATAAGTTAGGTGACCCCCTGCTCGGAGACTCCGTATTTTAGGGCTCCTCTCATTCTACCTATCCCTGTTCTAGGTGATTTTTAAGCCCTAATGTGTTCCAAGGCCCCTCGCACACTGTCTCTTTTTTACATGTCTTGACAAGACTGACATTTTGCTTTCTAAGACTCTTTAGGCTTTCAATGTTCTTAACTTATGAAATTCCCTGAAGTGACAGAGTGTTTTAAAGACCCTCTCATTCTTGCCACCCCTGTTCTAGGGCCTTTTCTAGCTCTGACATTTTGTGTTCTAAGACCCCTGTCACAATGTCTCTTTTTTGAAAGCCATCACAATTCTGACATTCTGCTATCTAAGGCTCCTTTGAGCTCTCAATATTCATAGTTTATGAGACCCCCTGTAGTGACAGAGTGTTTTAAAGACCTTCTCATTCTTGCCACCCATGGTCTAGGTCCTTTTCTAGATCTGGCATTTTGCTTTCTAAGCCCCCTCTCACTCTGTCTCTTTTCTAAAAGCATCCCAACTTTGAAATTCTGTTTCCTAAGGCATGTGTGTGCTCTCACAGTCCCTGGTCAATGGCCCTCCCTGCTGTGATATTCCCTGTATTAAGGCTCCTCTCGTTCTACCTCTTCCTGTTCTAGGTGATTTTTAAGCCCTAATATATTGTGTTCTAAGGCCCCAGTCACACTGTGTCTTTTTTCAGATGCCTTGATAAGACTGACATTTTGCTTTCTGGGGCTCCTTAAACCTATCAATGTTCTTACCTTGAGAGACCCCCTGTAGTGACAAAGTATTTTCAAGACCCTCTCATTCTTGCTACCCCTGTTCTAGATGTTTTTCTAGCTGTGACATTTTGTGTTCTTAGTGCCTTTCTCTATTTCTCTATTCTAAAGGTCATTCCAACTTTGACACTTTGCTTCGTGAGACTCTTTGGAGCTTTGATTGTCCATAAGTTTAGGAGACCCCTTGCTTTGACTCTCCCTGTTTTAAAGCTGCTCTCACTCTACCTATTCTTGTTCTAGGTGATTTTTAAGCCTTGATATATTGTATTCTAAGGCCCCACTCACACTGTGTCTTTTTTTACCTGCCTTGACAAGACTGACATTCTACTTTCTAAGGCTCATTTGAGCGCTTAATGTTCTTAAGTTGTGAGACCCCCTGTAGTGACACAGTGTTTTAAATACCCTCTCATTTTTGCTACCACTGTTCTAGGTCCTTTTCTACCTCTGAGATTTTGTGTTCTAAGCCCCCTCTCATTGTCTCTTTTTTAGAGGAATCAGAAGACTAACATTCAGATTTCTAAGGTTTCTTTGTGCTATCAATGATCTTAATTGATAAGACCCCCTGTAGTGATACACCTTTTTTTAAATACCCTGTCATTGTTAGGACCCATATTCTAGGTCCTTTCTAGCTATGAAATTTTGTTTTCTTGGACCCTTTCTCTATTTCTCTGTTCTAAAGACCATCCCAAATTGGACACTTTCCTTTCTGAGACTCTTTGGAGCCTTGATTGTCCCTAGTTTAAGAGACCCCCTGCTGACTCTCCATTTTTCAGGCTTCCCTCACTGTACCTATCCTTGCTTTAGGAATTTTATACCCCTAATATATCGTGTTCTAAGCCCCCTCTCACACTATCTCATTTTTACAAGCCATCACAAGTCTGACGTTCTGCTTTCTAAGACTCCTTTGAGTTCTCAATGTTCTTAGCTTATCAGACCCCTTGTAGTGAGCCTCCCACTTTTAAGGCTCATTCCACATATCCCTGTTCTAGGTGCTTTTTAAGCAGTAAAATATTGTGTTCTAAGCACCTCTCACTCTGTCTCTTTTCTAAAGCCCATTGAAAATCTGACATTTGGCTTTCTAAAACTCTTTGGGCTCTTAATGTTCTCACCTTGTGAGACCCCCTGTAGGGACACAGTGTTTTAAAGACCCTCTCATTCTTCCTACCCATGTTCTAGGGCTTTTTTTATTTCTGAGATTTTGTGTTCTTAGAGCCTTTCTCTATTTCTCTATTCTAAAGGCTATTCCAACTTTCACACTTTGCTTTCTGAGAATCTTTGGAGCCTTGATTGTCCCTAGTTAAGGAGACCGCCTGCTCTGATACTCGCTGTATGAAGCTCCTCTCATTCTACCTATCCATGTTCTAGGTACTTTTTAAGCCCTGATATTTTGTGTTCTTAGGCCCCTCTCATTTTGTGGCTTTTCTAAAGCCCATCCCAAACCTGACATTCTGCTTTCTAAGGCTCTTTTAAGCTGTCAATTGTCTTACCTTATGAGACCCCCTGTAGGGGCACAGTGTCTTAAAGTCCCTCTCATTCTTGCTACCCTTGTTCTAGGTCTTTTTCTAGCTGAGATATTTTGTTTTCTAACCCCTCTCATACTCTCTCTTTTTTGAAAGACGTCACAAGACTGACATTCTGATATCTAAAGCTACTTTGAACTCACATTCTTCCTACCTTATGAGATCCCCTATATTGATACAGAATTTTAAAGACCCTCTAATTCTTGCTACCCTTGTTTTGGTCCTGTTCTAGCTAAGATTTCTTGTTCTAAGCCCCCTCTCACTCTGTCTCTTTTTTTAGAGCCAATACAAGACTGACATTCGAATTTCTAAGGCTCTTTTAAGGTCTCAATTTTCTTACCTTATGTAAGAAACACAGTTTTTGGAAGACCCTCTCATTCTTGCGACCCCTATTCTAGGTCCTTTTCTAGTTCTGAGATTTTGTGTTCTAAGGCCCCTCTCACACTGTGTCTTTTTTACATGCCTTGACAAGACTGACATTCAGATTTCTAAGGCACCTTTGAGCTCTCAATGTTCTTACCTTAGGGGACCCCCTGTAGTGACACAGTGTTTAAAAACCCTCTCATTCTTGCTCCCCTGTTCTAAGTCCTTTTCTAGCTCTGAGATTTTGTGTTCTAAGCACCCTCTCACACTGTGTCTTTTTTAAAAGCCATCACTAAACTGATATTCAAATTTTTAAGGCACCTTTAAGCTCTCAGTCTTCTTATTTGATGAGACCCCCTGTAGTGACACAGTTTTTTTTAAGACCCTGTCATTCTTGGGACCCATATTATAGGACCTTTTCTAGCTATGAAATTTTGTGTTCTTAGACCCCTGTTCTAATGGCCATCCCAACTTTGACACTTTGCTTTCTGAGACTCTTTGGAACCTTGATTGTCCCCAGTTTAAGAGACCCCCTGCTGACTCTCCATTTTTCAGGCTTCCCTCATGGTGCCTATCCTTGCTTTAGGAATTTTATACCCCTAATATATCGTGTTCTAAGCCCCCTCTCACACTGTCTCATTTTTACAAGCCGTTCTGCTTTCTACAGCTCCTTTGAGTCCTCAATGTTCTTACCTGAGGTGACTCCATGTAGTGACATAGTTTTTTAAAGACCCTCTCATTCTTGCTACCCTTGTTCTAGATTCTTTTCTAGCTCTGAGATTTTGTGTTGTAAGCCCCCTCTCACTATGTCTCCTTTCTAAACCCCATCCCACATCTGACTTTCTGCCTTCTTAGGCTGTTTTAAGCTCTCAATTTTCTTACCTTAGGAGATCCCCCGAAGTGCACAGGGCTTTAGGACCCTCTCATTCTTGCTACTCTTGTTCTAGGTGCTTTCTAGCTCTGAGATTTTGTGTTCTAAGCCCCCTCTCACTCTGTCTCTTTTAGAAACCCCATCCCAAATCTGACATTCTGTTTTCTAAGGGTCTTTTAAGTTCTCAGTGTTCTCATCTTAGGAATTGCCCTGTACTGACCCAATGTTCTGAAGACCCTCTCATTCTTCCTACCCTTGTTTGGGTCCTTTTCTAGCTCTGACATTTTGTGTTCATAGAGCCTTATTCTATTTCTATGTTCTAAAGGCCATTGCAACTTTGACCCTTAGCTTTGTGAGACTCTTTGGAGCCTTGATTGTCCCTAAGTTAGGAGACCCCATGCTCTGACACACCCTGTATTAAAGCTCCTGTCATTCTCTCTGTCCCAGTTGTAGGTGATTTTTAGGCCCAAATATATTGTGTTCTAAGACCCCTCTCACACTGGGTCTTTTTACACACCTTTACAAGATTGACATTTTGCTTTCTAAGTCTCCTTTGAGCTGTCAATGTTCTTACCTTATGAGATCTCCTGTAGTGACACAGTGTTTTAAAGACCCTCTCATTCTTCCTACCACAGTTCTGGGTCATTTTCTAGCTCTGAGATGTTGTGTTCTAAGCCCCCTCTCACTCTGTCTCTTTTCAAAAGCCCCTCTCAAATCTGACATTCTGCTTTTTAGTCTTTTTAAGGGCTCAATGTTGTTACCTAAGGAGACCCCCTGTAGGGACACAGTGTTTTTAAGACCCTCTCATTCTTGCTACCCATGTTCTAGGTCATTTTCTAGCTCTGACATTTTGTATTCTAAGCCCCCTCTAACTCTGTCTCTTTTCTAAAAGCATCCCAACTTTGAAATTCTGTTTCCTAAGGCATTTGGGTGCTCTCACAGTCCCTGGTAAATGAGCCTCCCTGCTGTGACATTCCCTGTTTTAAGGCTCCTTACATTCCACCTGTCCCTGTTCTAGATGCTTTTTAAGCCCTAATATTTTGTGTTCCAAACCCTTCTCACTATTGCTCGTTTCCAAGGCCTTCCCCATCTGACATTTTTTTTTTTTTTACAAATGTTGACATTTTGCTCTTAGGCTTCTTGGAGTCCTGAGTTTCCCCACTTTGTGAGACTCCCTACTGCGACTCTCCCTGCTTTTAAGCCTCTCTCATTCTTACTAGCCATGTTCCAGGTCCTTTCCTCGCTCTGACATTCTGTGTTCTAAGCCCCTGTCACTAATTCTATTTTCTAAAGTTCATCTCAACCTTGTCATTCTGTTATCTAAGGAACCAGGGTGTTCTAACTGTCCCTATTCAATGGGGCCCCATGATGTGACACTCCTTAATTTTAGGCCCCTCTCTTTTAAAGTGTCCCTTTTCTAGGTGCTTGCCAAGCTCTAATATGTTGTGTTCTAAGACCGCTCTCACTCTGTCTCTTTTTTAAAGCCCATCCCAAATCTGACATTCTGCTTTCTAAAGAGCTTTTAAGCTCCCAATGTTCTTACCTTAGGAGCTCCCCTGTAGTGACACAGTGCTTTAAAGACTCTCTCATTCTTGCTACCCTTGTTCTAGATCTGTTTCTAGGTCTGAATTTTTGTGTTCTAAGCCCCCTCTAACTCTGCCTCTTTTTAAAAAGCCATCAAAAGATTGGCATTCTGCTCTCTAAGGCTACTTTGAGTTCTCAATATTCTTACATTGTGAGACCCCCTGGAGTGACACAGTGTTTTCAAGAACCTCTCATTCTTGCTACCCTTATTCTAGGTCCTTTTCTAGCTCTGAGATTTTGTGTTCTAAGGCTCCTCTCACACTTTCTCTTTTTTAAAAGCCATCACAAGACCGACATTTTGCTTTCTAAGGGTCCTTGGAGCTCTCAATGTTCCTAGGTTATGAGACTCCCTGAAGTGACACAGTGTTTTAAAGACGCTCTCATTCTTGCTACCCTTTTTCTAGGTGTTTTCAGAGTGTACTCTGAGATTTTGTCTTCTCAGCCCCCTCTCACTTTGTCTCTTTTCTAAAGCCTATCCCAAGTCTGACATTCTGCTTTCTAAGGCTGTTTTGAGCTCTCAATGTTCTTAGCTTATGAGACCCCCCTGTAGTGACACGCTGTTTTAAGGTCCCTGTGGATCTTACTACCCATGTTCTAGGTCCTTTTGTAGCTCTGACATTTTGTGTTCTAAGCCCCCTCTCACTCTCTCTCTTTTTAAAAAGCCATCACAAGACTGACATTCTGCTTTCTAAGTCTGCTTTGAACTCTCAATGTTCCTAGTTTATGAGACCCCCTGTAGTGACACAGTGTTTTCAAGAGTCTCTCATTCTTGCTACCCCTGTTCTAGGTGCTTTTCTAGCTCTGAGATTTTGTGTTCTTAGAGCCTTTCTCTATTTCTCTATTCTAAAGGTCATTCCAACTTTGACACTTTGCTTTGTGAGACTCTTTGGAGCCTTGATTGTCCTTCAGTTAGGAGACCCCCTGCTCTGATACTACCTGTTTTAAAGCTCCTCGCATTCTACCTATCCCTGTTCTAGGTGATTTTGCGACCCTAATATATTGTGTTCTACGGGCCCTCTCACACTGTTCCTTTTTTACATTCCTTAACAAGACTGAAGTTTTGCTTTCTAAGGTTCCTTTGAGCTCTAGATAGTCTTACATTGTGAGACCCCCTGTAGAGGTACAGTGTTTTAAATACCCTCTCATTCTTGCTACCCCTGTTCTAGGTCCACTTCTAGCTCTCAGGTTTTATGTTCTAATCACCTTCTCACTCTGTCTCTTTTCTAAACCCATTCCAAATCTGACATTCTGCTTTCTAAGACTCTTTGGGCTCTCAATGTTCTCGCCTTGTAAGACCCCCTGTAGTGGCACAATGTTTTTAAAACCCTCTCATTCTTGCTATCCTTGTTCGAGGTGCTTTTCCAGCTCAGAGATTTTGTGTTCTAATCCCCCTCTCACTCTGTCTCTTTTTAAAAAGCAATCACAAGGCTGACCTTCTGATTTCTAAGGCTCCTTTAAGGTCTCAATGTTCTTAGTTTATGAGACGGCCTGTAGTGACGCAGTGTTTTAAAGACCCTCTCAGTCTTGGGCCCCATGATCTAGGTCTTTTTGTAGCTCTGACATTTTGTGTTCTTAGACCCTTTCTCTAATTCTCTGTGCTGAAGGCCATTCTAACTTTGACACTTTGCTTTCTGAGACTCTTTGGAGCCTTGATTGTCTCTAGTTTAGGACAACCCCTGCTCTGACACTCCCTGTCTTAAGGCTCCTCTCATTCTACCTATCCCTGTTCTAGGTACTTTGTAAGCCCTGATATATTGTGTTCTAAGGCCCCTCTCACACTGTGTCATTTTTATAAACCTTCACAAGACTGACATTCTAAGGCTACTTTGAGTTCTCAATATTCTTACATTGTGAGACCCCCTGTAGTGACAGAGTATTTTCAATAACCTCTCATTCTTGTTACCTTAGTTCCCATATTTTTGTGTTTTTAGACCCTGTTTCTATTTCTCTGTTCTAAAGACCTTTCCAACTTTGACACTTTTTGTTCTGAAACTCTTTGGAGCCGTGATTGTCCCTAATTTAGAAGACCCCCTGCTCTGACACTCCCCGTTTTAAAGCTCCTCTCATTCTTGCTACTACTTTTCTACGTCCTTTTTACCTCTGAGGTTTTGTGTTCTAAGCCCCCTCTCACTCTGTCTCTTTTTTAGACCCATCACAAGATTGACATTCAGATTTCTAAGCCCCTTTTCATCTCTCAATGTTCTTCTTTGATGAAACACCCTGGACCCACATTCTAGGTACTTTTCTAGCTATGAAATTTTGTGTTTTTAGACCCTTTCTCTATTTCTCTTTTCTAAAGGCCATCCCAACTTGGACACTTTGCTTTCTGAGATTCTTTGGAGCCAAGCCTTGTTTGTCCCTGATTTAAGAAAGACCCTGCTCTGACACCCCATTGTTCAGGCTTCCCTTATTGTACCTATCCTTGCTCTAGGATCTTTTAAATCCCTAATATATTGTGTTCTAAGCCCCCATTCACACTGTCTCATTTTCACAAGCCATCACAAGTCTGAGGTTCTGCTTTCTAAGGCTCCTTTGAGTTCTCAATGTTCTTAGCTTGTCAGACCACCTGTAGTGACACTCCCTGTTTTAAAGCTCCTCTCATTGTACCTATCCCTGTTCTAGGTGCTTTTTAAGCACTAATATCTCATGTTGTAAGCCCCCTCTCACTCTGTCTCTTTTCTAAGGGCAATTCCAAATCTCACATTCTGTTTTCTAAGGCTCCTTTGATCTCTCAATGTTCTTACCTTATGAGACCCCCTGTAGTGACAATATTTTCAAGACCCTCTCATTGGGGCTACCCTTGTTCTAGGTTCGTTACTAGTTCTAAATTTTTGTGTTTTAAGCCCCCTCTAACTCTGCCTCTTTTTTAAAAGCCATCACAAGACTGACATTCTGATTTCTAAGGCTCCTTTCAGCTCTCAATGGTCTTAGTTTATGAGACCCCCCTGTAGTGACACAGTGTTTTAAAGACCCTCTCACTCTTGTTACCCATGTTCTAGGTCTGTTTCTAGCTCTGACATTTTGTGTTCTAAACCCCTGTTACTCTCTCTGTTCTAAAGGCCATCCCAACTTTGACACTTGTTTTTCTGAAACTCTTTGGAGCCTTGCTTGTCCCTAGTTTAGGAGACCCCCTGCTGTGACATTCCCTGTTTTAAGGTCCTTCTCCTTCTAACTATCCCTGTTCTACGGGCTTTCCAGTCCCTAACACTTTGTGTTCTCTGCCCTCTCTCACTCTGTCACTTTTCTAAAGCCCATCCCAAGTCTGACATTCTGCTTTCTAAGGCTTCTTTCAGCTTTCAATCCTCTTAGCTTATTAGACCCCTGGGGTGGCATAGTGTTTTAAAGACCCTCTCACTCTTGTTACCCATGTTCTAGGTCCTTTTCTAGCTCTGACATTTTGTGTTCTAAGACCCTTTCTTTATTTCTCTTTACTAAAGGCCATTCCAATGTTGTCATTCTGCTTTGTAAAACTGCTGAGGCTTCAAATAGTCCTTGGTAAACATGGCTCCCTGCTGTGCAACAACCTGTTTTAGGCTCTCTCTAATTCAAATATCCCATGTCTATGTGCTTTCCAAAGTCTAACATTTAGGGTTCTATGCCCCCTGTCCGTCTCTGTTATAAACGCTATCCCAACTTGGATACTTGAGTTTCCCAGTCTCTTTGGAGCCTTGATTGTCCCTAGTTTGGGAGACCCCCTGCTGTGCAGCAACCTGTTTTAAGGTCCCTCTAATTCAAGTATCCCATGTCTATGTTCTTTCCAAACTCCAACATTTAGTGTCCTAAGGGTCCTGTCACTCCCTCTTTTCTAAAGGCTATCCCAACTTTGACACTTGGCTTTCCCAGCCTCTTTGTCTATAGTTTAGATGACCCCCTGCTGTGACATTCCCTGTTTTAAGGTCCCTCTCTCTCTAACTATCCCTGTTCTAGGTGCTTTCCAATCTCTAACACTTTGTCTTCTCAGCCCCCTCTCACACTATCTCTTTTCTAAAGTCCATCCCAAGTCTGACATTTTGCTTTCTAAGGCTCCTTTGAGCTCTTATTGTTCTTAGGTTTTGCGACCACTTGTAGTGACACAGTATTTGAACAATCCTCTCATTCTTACTACCCCTGTTCTAGGTCCTTTTCTCGTTCTGACATTTTGTGTTCTAAGACCCTTTCACTATTTCTCTTTTCTGAAGGCAAGTCCAATGTTGTCATTCTGCTTTCTAAAACTGCAGAAGGTTCTAACAGTCCCTGGTATATGTGGGTCTCTGCTGTGCAGCAACCTATTTTGAGGTTCCTCTCATTCAAACTATCCCGGTTCTAGGTGCTTTCCAAACTCTTACATTTAGTGTTCTAAGCCCCTGTCACTATTTCTTTTCAAAAGGCCATGACAATGTTGACACTTGGCTTTCTGAGACTCTTTGGAATCTTGATTATTCCTAATTTAGGAGACCCCTTGCTGTGACATTCCCTGTTTTAAGGTCCCTCTCCTTATAACTATCCCTATTCTAGATGCTTTTTAAGTCATAACATGTTGTGTTCTAAGCCCCCTCTCACTGTGTCTCTTTTCTAATGCTCATCCCAAGTCTTATATTCTGCTTTCTAAAGCTCTTTTGAGATCTCACTATTCTTAGCTTATGAGACCCCTATGTCACTACAAGTGACATAGTGTTTTAAAGACCCTCTCATTTTTGCTACCCCTGTTCTAGGTCCTTTTCTACCTCCGATATCTTGTGTTCTTAGACCCTGTCTCAATTTCTCTGTTGTAAAGGCCTTTCCAATGTTGACCCTTTTCTTTCTCAGACCCTTTGGAGCCTTGATTGTCCCTAAGGTAGGAGACCCCCTGCTGTGCCACTCCCTGTTTTAAAGCTCCTCTCATTCTACCTATCCCCGTTCTAGGTGAGTTTTAAGCCCTAATATATTGTGTTCTAAGGCCCCAGTCACATTGTGTCTTTTTTACAAGCCTTCACAAGACAGACATTCTGCTTTCTAAGACTCCTTTGAGCTCTCATTCTTCTTACATTGTGAGACCCCCTGTAGTGACACAGTGCTTTCAAGACCCTCTCATTCTTCCTACCACTGTTCTAGGTCCTTTTCTAGCTCTGAGATTTTGTGTTCTAAGCCCCCTCTCACTCTGTCTCTTTTTAAAAATCCATCACAAGACTGACATTCTGATTTGTAAGGTTCCTTGCAGTTCTCAATTTTCTTAGTTGATGAGACCCTCTGTAGGGACACAGTGTTTTAAAGACTTTCTCATTCTTGCTACCTATGTTCTAGGTCCTTTTCTAGCTCTGGCATTTTGTGTTCTAAGACCCTTTCATTATTTCTCTTTTCTGAAGGCAAGTCCCATGTTGTCTTTCTGCTTTCTAAAACTGCTGAGGGTTCTAACAGTCCTTGGTAAATGTGGCTTCCTGAAGTACAATAACCTGTTTTAGGGTTCCTCTAATTCAAATATCCCATATCTAGGTGCTTTTCAAACTCTAATATTTAGAGTTCTAAGCCCCCTGTCATTCTCTCTTTTTTAAAGGCCATCCTAACTTTGGCACTTGGCTTTCCCAGATTCGTTGGAACCTTACTTGTGCCTACTTTAGGAGACCCCCTGCTGTCACATTCCTTGTCGTAAGGTCCCTCTCCTTCAAACTATCCCTGTTCTAGGTGTTTTCCAATATTTACCGCTTTGTCTTCTAAGCCCCCTCTCACTGTCTCTTTTCTAATGCTTATTCCCATACTGACATTCTGCCTTCTAAGGCTCCTTTGAGCTCTCAATGTTCCTAGTTTATGAGACCCCCTATAGTGACACAGTGTTTTAAAGACCCTCTCATTCTTCCTACCACTGTTCTGGGTCTTTTTCTAGCTGTGACATTTTGTGTTCTAAGCCCCCTCTCACTCTGTCTCTTTTCTGAAGGCCATCCCAACTTTGATCTTTTGCTTTCTGAGACTCCCTTCTGCTCTGAGTGTCCCCTGTAGATGAGACCCCCTGTAGTGACAAAGTGTTTTAAAGCCCCTCTCATTCTCACTCACCATGTTCTAGGTCTTTTTCTATCTCTGACATTTTGTGTTCTGAGCCCCTCTCACTATTTCTGTCTTCTAAGATTCATCCCAGTGTTGTCATTCTGCTTTCTAAAACACCTGTGTTCTAACAGTCACTGTTCAATGGGCCTCCCTTCTGTGCAACTCCCTGTTTTTAGGCCCTTCTCCTTCTAAATATCCTTGTTGTAGGTGCTTTCCAAGCTCTAATATATTGTGTTCTAGGGCCCCTCTCACTCTGTCTTTTTGTAAATGCCTTCCAACTTTGATTTTCTGCTCCCTAATGCTCTACCTGTTTGCTCTACCTATTCCTAATCAGTGGGCCTCCCAGCTGTGCTCTCTTTCTTTCTATTCCTGTTCTAGGTGCTTTCCCAGGCCTACCATTTTGTGTTCTTAGCCCCCTCTCCTCTGTTGCTTTTCAAAAGGCCATCCCAACTTTACAATCTACTTTCTAGGGCTTCTTTGACTCTAATACTCACTTCTCAATGGGCTTCTCTGCTGTGACAGTGTTATGAATCCCCTCTCATTCTACCTATGCCTGTTCTAGGTGCTTTCCCAGGTCTAACATTTTGTGTTCCAAGCTCTTTCACACTCTCTTTTGTACAAGACATTTCAGTTCTGACATTTTCCTTTCTAAGGCATCTGTTTGCTTTATCACTAATCGATGGGGGTCCCTGCTGTCACTCTCCCTGTTTTAAGGCTCTTCTCATTCTACCTCTTCCTGTTCTAGGTGATTTTTAAGCCCTAATATATTGTGTTCTAAGGCCCCAGTCATACTGTCTCTTTTTTAGATGCTTTGACAAGACTGACCTTTTGCTTTCTAAGGCTCCTCTGAGCTCTAGATGTTCTTACCTTGTGGGACCCCCTGTAGTGACACAGTGTTTTAAAAGACCCTGTCATTCTTGCTACTTTTGTTCTAGATCCTTCTCTAGCTCTGAGAGTTTGTGTTCTAAGGCCCCTCTCACTCTGTCTCTTTTCTAAACCCCATCCCAAACCTGACATTCTCTTTCTAAGACTCTTTGGGCTCTCTATGTTCTTACCATATGAGATACCCTGTAAATGTAAATGCAAAACACATTGTTTTAAAGACCCTCTCATTCTTGCTACCCCTGTTCTAGGTCCTTTTCCAGCTCTGAGATTTTGTGTCCTAAGACCCCTGTCACAATTGTTCTTTTTTGAAAGTCATTACAAGACTGACATTCTGCTTTTTAAGGCTCCTTTGAGCTCTCAATGTTCCTAGCTTAAGAGACCCCCTGAAGTGACATAGTGTTTTAAAGCCCCTCTCGTTCTTGCTACCCATGTTCTAGGTCCGTTTCTAGCTCTGATATTTTTTGTTCTTAGATAATTACTCTTTTTCGTTTTCTAATGGTCATTCCAATGTTGTCATTCTGCTTTCTAAAACTGCTGAGGGTTCTAACAGCCCTTGCTAAATGTGGCTCCCTGCTGTGCATCATACTGTTTTGAAATCCCTTTCATTCAACGTATCCTTTGCCTAGGAGTTTTCCACACTCTAACATATAATGGTTTTTTAAAATTTATTTAATAGCCTTTTATTTACAGGTTATATGCATGGGTAACTTTACAGCATTAACAAATGCCAAACCTCTTAACATATAATGTTGTAAGCCCTCTGTCACTCTCTCTTTTCATAAGGCCATCCCAACATTGAGACTTGGCTTTCTGAAACTCTTTGCAGACTTGATTGTGTCTAGTTTAGGGGACCCCCTGCTGTGAAATTCCCTGTTTTAAGGTCCTTGTCCTTCTACCTTTCCCTGTTCTAGGTACTTTTTAAGCCCTAATATGTTGTGTTTCAAGCTCCCTATCACAGTGTCTTTTCTAAAGCCCATCCCAAGTCTGACATTGAGCTTTCTAATGCTCCTTTGACCTCTGATTGTTCTTAGCTTATGAGACCACCTGTAGTTACACTTAGTGTTTTAAAGACCTTCTCATTCTTGCTACCCTTGTTTTAGGTTTTTTTCTCCCTCTGTGTTCTAAGACCATTTTGCTATTTCTCTTTTCTGAAGGCAAGTCCCATGTTGTCTTTCTGCTTTCTAAAAATGCTGAGGTTTCTAACAGTCCCTGGTATATGTGGCTCCCTGCTGTGCAACAACATTTTCAGGTTCCTCTCCTTCAAACTACTCCGGTTCTAGGTGCTTTCCAAACGCTAACATTTAGTGTTCTAAGCCCCATGTCACTATTTCTTTTCAAAAGGCCATGACAATGTTGACACTTTGCTTTCTGAGACTCTTTGGAGCCTTGATTGTTCCTAATTTAGGAGACTCCCTGCTGTGACAATACCTTTTTTAAAGTCCCTCTCCTACTAATTATCCCTGTTCTAGATGCTTTTTAAGTCCTAAAATATTGTGTTCTAAGCCCCCTCTCACACTCTTTTTTACAAGCCTTCACCAGTCTGACATTCTGCTTTCTAAAGCTCCTTTGAGCTCTCAATGTTCTTAGCTTACGAGAAGCCCTGTAGTGACAGAGTGTTTTAAAGCCCCTCTCATTCTTGCTTACCCATGATCCGGGTCCTTTTCTCGCTGGGACATTCTGTGTTCTAAGACACTTTCTCTATTTCTCTTTACTAAAGGCCATTCCAATGTTGTCATTCTGCTTTCTAAAAATCAGCCCTTGGGAAATGTGGCTCCCTGCTGTGCAACAACCTGTTTTAGGCTCCCTCTAATTCAAGTATCCCATGTCTAGGTGCTTTTCCAACTCTAACATTGTGTTCTAAGCTCCCTGTCATTCTCTCTTTTTTAAAGGCTTCCTATCTTTGAGACTTGGCTTTCCCACTCTCCTTGGAGCCTTAATTGTCTTTAGTTTAGGAGACCCCCTGGTGTGACATTCCCTGTTGTAATGTCCCCCTTGCTCTAACTATCCCTGTTCTAGGGGCTTTCCAATCTCTGACACTTTGTCTTCTCAGCCCCCCCTCACCCTGTCTTTTTTCTAAAGCCGTCCCCACACTGACAACCTGCCTTTTGGGCACCAGTATGATCTAACAGTCCCTTGTCAGTAAGACTCCCTGCTGTGACACTCCCCTCTGATTCAAACTAGACCTGTTACAAGCCCCCTCTCACTAGTCTCTTCTCTAAAGGCCATCCCAACTGTGACAATCTGCTTTCTAGGGCACCTGTGACTCCAACTGTCCCTGGTCAATGGGCCTCCCTGCTGTGACATTCCCTGTTTTAAGACCTCTCTCCTTCTTCCTATCCCTGTTCTAGGTGTTTTCCAATCTTTAGCAGTTTGTGTTCTAAGCCCCTTCTTACTGTCTCTTTTCTAATGCCCATTCCCAGACTTCCATTCTGCTTTCTAAAGCTCCTTTAACCTCTCATTGTTCCTAGCTTATGAGACCCCCTGTAGTGACACAGTGTCTTAAAGACCCTCTCATTCTTCCTACCACTGTTCTAGATCTTTTTCTAGCTCTGACATTCTGTGCTCTAAGCCCCCTCTCACTCAGTCTCTTTTCTAAAAGCATCCCAACTTTGAAATTCTGTTTCCTAAGGCATCTTTGTGCTCTCACAGTCCCTGGTCAATGAGCCTCCCTGCTATGCCATTCCCTGTTTTAAGGCTCCTCTCATTCTAATTATCCCTGTTCTAGGTGCTTTCCCAGGTCTAACAATTTGTGTTCTAAGCTGTTTCACACTCACTTTTGTACAAGACATCTCAATTCTGACATTTTGCTTCCTAAGGCACCTGTTTGCTCTATCACTAATCGATGGGGGTCCCTGCTGTCACTCTCCTTGTTTTAAGGCTCTTCTCATTCTACCTCTTCCTGTTCTAGGTGATTTTTAAGCCCTAATATATTGTGTTCTAAGGCCCCACTCACACTGTGTCTTTTTTAGATACTTTGACAAGACTGACTTTTTGCTTTCTGAGGCTCCTTAGAACTATCAATGTTCTTACCTTATGAGACCCCCTGTAGTGACACAGTGTTTTCAAGACCGTCTATTTCTTGCTACCCTTTTTCTAGGTGCCTTTCTAGCTCTGAGATTTTGTGTTCTTATATTCTTGTCACACTGTCTCTCTTTTAGAGCCATCACAAGACTGATATTCTGATTTCTAAGGCTGCTTTGAACTCTCAATGTTCCTAGCTTATGAGATCCCCTGTAGTGACATAGTGTTTTAAAGACCCTCTCACTCTTGTTACCCAGGTTCCAGGTGCTTTTCTCGCTCTGACATTTTGTGTTCTAAGACCTTTTCTCTATTTCTCTTTACTAAAGACCATTCCAGTGTTGTCATTCTGCTTTGTAAAACTGCTGAGGGTTCTAACAGTCCTTGTGAAATATGGCTCCCCACTGTGCAACAACCTGTTTTAGGTTCATTCTAATTCAAATATCCCATGTCTAGGTGTTTTCCAAACTCTTACATTTAGTGTTCTAAGCCCCCTGTCAGTCTCTCTTTTTTAAAGGCCATTCCAACTTTGAGACTTGGCTTTCCCAGACTCTTAGGAGCCTTAATTGTCTTTAGTTTAGATGACCTCCTGTTATGACATTCCATGTTGTAAGGTCCCTCTCCCTTTAACTATCCATGTTCTAAGATCTTTCCAATCTCTAACACTTTGTCTTTTCAGCCCCCTCATTCTGTCTCTTTTCTAAAGCTTATCCCAAGTCTGACATTCTAAAGCTCCTTTGAACTCTCATTGTTCTTGGGTTTTGAGACCCCCTGTAGTGACACAGTGTTTTAAAGACCCTCTCATTCTTGTTACCCATGTTCTAGGTCCTTTTCAATCTCTGACATTTTGTGTTCTAAGACCCTTTCTCTATTTTTCTTTACTAAAGGCCATTCCAACGTTGTCATTCTGCTGAGGGTTCTAACAGTCCCTGGTATATGTGGCTCCCTGCTGTGCAACAACCTGTTTTAGGCTCCCTCTCATCCAAGTATCCCAAGTCTAGGTGCTTTTCAAACTCTAACCTTTAGTGTTCTAAGCCTTCTGTCACTCTCTCTTTTCTAAAGGCCATCCCAACTTTGGCACTTGGCTTTCCCAGACTCGTTGAAACCTTCATTGTCTTTAATTTAAGAGCCCCTGCTGTGACATTCCCTGTTGTAAGCTATCTCCCCTTCTAACTATCCCTGTTCTAGGTGTTTTCCAATCTTTACCACTTTGTATTCTCAGCCCCTTCTCACTGTCTCTTTTCTTTTTTTTTATTTTATTTATTTATTTTGCAAATGATAGATTTTTAATAAGAAATACTCAGGATTTTTTTTGTACATAGACCACTGTCTCTTTTCTAACATTCTGCTTTCTAAGACTTTTTGAGCTCTCAATGTTCCTAGTTTATGAGATCCCCTGTAGTGACACAGTGTTTTAAAGACCTTCTCATTCTTGCCACCCATGTTCTAGGCTATTTTCTAGCTCTGACATTTTGTGTTCTAAGCCTCCTCTCACTCTGTCTCTTTTCTAAAAGCATCCCAACTTTGAAATTCTGTTTCCTAAGGCATCTGGGTGCTCTCACAGTCCCTGGTCAATGGCCCTCCCTGCTGTGACATTTCCTGTTTTAAGGCTCCTCTCATTCTACCTGTCTCGTTCCAGGAGGTTTTTAAGCCCTAATATTTTATGTTCTAAGCCCCCTCTCACTATGTCCCTTTTTAAAAGGCCTTCCCAATTCTGACCTTCTGCTTTCTAAGGCACTTTTGTGCTGGAACAGGCCCTGCTTTTTGGGCCTCCCTGCTGTGACATTGTTCTAAGGCCCCTCTCCTTCAATACTTTCCCTGTTCTAGATTCTTTCCTAGCTCTGACATTCTGCATTCTACGGTCCCTGTCATTTCTAAGTGTCCCTGTTCTAACAGTCCTCCCCACTGTGATATTCTGTGTTCTAAAATCCTTCCAACTCAACTGTCTCTCTCTTCCAGGTTTGCTCCCAGTTCTGACTTTCTGGGTTTCCAACCCTCCGGTGTCCTTACGTTCTTCATTCTAAGCTTCCTCCCAGCCTTGACATTCATACGCTTCTCGTTCCTTCCCGCATTTGATATTCTGTGTTTTGAGATTCGTGATATCTCTGACTGTCTCTACTCTAAGTTCCTTCCCTTTTCTCTGCTCGGTTCTCTGGGTCTGTGGATGCCAATTTTCTCTTTTTGTTTCCCTTTCCCCTTTCTCCCTTCTTCCATGGCTTCCCAGCATATCCCTGTTTGTACTGTGGGAGGACAATGTCTCCTTTTCTTTGTTTTTTGGTCCCTTCAGGTTCCCAGGCCTGTGCCCCCAGCTGCTTTCCCCCTGTGCCAGCCCTCCTTGTGTCACCTTCCACACACACCCCCCGAGACCCACCCTCGGTCCCCGTGTCCTTCCTCATTCCTAACCTTTGTCTCTCTCCCTGCCATAGTCCCTGTCTCGAAGCCCCTGGTGACCACGGGCTCTGGCTATGGTTTCAAGGTGCCCCATGGCATGAGAATCAGTCTTTTGTGCCGGGCGCGAGGCTCTCCTCCTATCACCTACAAGTGGTACAAGGGGACCCCAGATGGTACTCCGACTCAGGTGACCTCCCTCGGCACTCTGCTCTTTAAGCCCGCCCAGGTCTCTGACTCTGGGATATACTTCTGCGTAGCCAAGGCCCGTGTTGGTCCTGAGCAGATGAGTGACCCTGTCCACTTTGTGGTCACAGGTGAGCTACCATCTTCTTCACCTGCTTGTTGCTCAGGTTCCTGGGAAAATCTGGGTTCTGGCTTTAATCTCTGTTCACTTGTCATGTGATTCTGGCAAGTCAGTTCTCCTAAAAGCCTCCGAGCGGCCTTACTCATCAGGAAATGTGGCTACTAATACCCGCGCAGAAGCCTTATTAAGCATGATACTCACGGAGGGGATGCTGATGGTCAATCAGTCGGTCGATCAACAAGCATTTCTTAAGCATTTACTGTTTGCTGGGCACTGGGGACCCAGACTCAGGTAAAAAGACCCAAACCGACCTTCCTTTAAGCAAATTACCTGGGAATGGTTCCATCCGGGACAGTGAATGCTGGGACTAATTTTAAAATCAGAACTAACCTTTGAATCTTGCTTCTGATACTCACACAACTTTTATGGGAAGTTACTATTTCTCTGGGCCTCAGTTTTCCCCTCCATAACATGGGAATGAGGGTACTGGTACCACCTGCCTCTCAAGGATATTTTGAAGATTGGCTGGAAAGCACTTTCAGTCCAAAAGAAACTTCAGTGATCATTTCTAGGTTTGAAGGCAGGCACCTAGAACCTCCTAGTCGTGCCAGAATCAGCCGGAACCATCTGGTTCTGGTTGGAACCTGAAACCCCCTAGGGTCCGAGACCCAGATGAGACTTTCGCCCTCATCTAGACTCACTTTACAGACGTGGAAATTCTGGCCCAGAGAAGAGGGACCCATCTGGGATTCGAATCAATACCGTCTAACTCTGAGGCAGTGACTGAGCCGGCCCTTGCTGATTTCAGAGATCAGAGCTGGTGGGAAGCAGAATTGGCTGGATGGGAACCTCCAAGCTGTCGGGGGGAAGGAGGGCAAACCCGAGGTTATGGGGCCTGCCGGGACGGAGGCCGAGGGCAGAGACAGATTGGGTCTTGGTCAAACAGACCTTCCCAGTCTAGGCCAGACCCTTGGCCCACAGCGGTGGGCCATGGGGGAGGGGAGAAAGAACGGGACGCTCACTTGTGTACCCTCCCCTCCCCTTATAGAGTCTTCTAAGAGGCCTACAACACAGATGCAGCCTGGGAAGTTGACAGCCACTACCCCCTACCCAGAAGGTGAGTTTTACTGGCTACCAAGGGGAAGTGGTCAGGACCTCTGACAAGAGGAGACAGACCATTGGGAGAAGCACCCGGGGACTCCCGAGGTCCCAGTCATGACCTATGGTGCCAGGGCACCATGGGTGGCAGTACCCGGGTATGAGGAGTGGGGATTTCGCTTTTGTCACTTCCTGGGCATGGGAAAGTGGGCCTCGGGATTCACACCGGCAAAACTGGGCTGCAAAACCCTCCCTGAACTACATAACTTAAGAGAATTTTTTTCTTTTTTTGGGCTGAGGCAATTGGCGTTAAGTGACTTGCCTAGGGTCACACAGCCAGGACATGTTAATGTCTGAAGGCAGATTTGAACTCAGGGCCTGCTGGTGCTCTATCCACTGCCCCACCTAGGTGCCCCTCAGGACCTTTTTCTTTCCGCTTCTCCCCAAATCCTTCAAGCTGATCTCTGTTTGTGGCTGTGAGAATCATGGGGAACAGCAAAAAGCCCGAGATTTAAAAGTCCTCAGGTCTGAGACTGGGTCCCAGCTGTGGGACTTATTGACCTTGCGACTCTGGTTAGGTCACATGAACTTCTTTGGGCCTCAGTTTCCTCACTTGTAAAACAAAGCTAATCATGGTTGTACAACTCATCTCAATTTGGCAATTGTATAGCCCACAGCCCACGCCTGTAGCCTTCACTGCAAGATGACATAGACCCCTAAGAAGAAATGAACACTGATGTGGGGTCAAATCTTAGTTCTTTGACTATAGGGAGAAGTCATGTGACCTTGGGCAAGTCATTTCTTTCCCTTCCTCTGAGTCTCAGTTTCCTTATCTGTAATTAGACTATTTACTCCAGGCCCCATAGACTTTGACTTCCTGGTGCTATATTCCTTCCCTCCACTGGTGAGATCTGTTTTCCAGATCCTCGGCTACCTCAATTGTCCTTTCTGTAAGTTCTCTGTGTTAGCTGAACAGAGTGATGAGCTGGCAGAGGGAAAGTCTAATCAATGGGTCTCCTTGGGACATGTTTGACACACACCCAAGCTTCCTGTTCCTGAGATGTGATCTCCACTGCACGACCCTGCTGGGGTCCAGCCTGACCCCGGAGTCTTTTCTGCCCTAATGGTGATCCATGTGAGCGTCCCCTGTAATCCTCCCTGCAGTCTCTCATCTGGCTGGCCCTGATCTTGTTTCTTTGTTTGCCCAGTGCTACGCCCGTCCTCCCCTGAGCCCCCGGCTAGAGATCAGACATGGACCCCGGGAAGCTTCTCAGAGACAAGCGCTGCGAGGCCAGGTAAGGCTCTGCCCCTCTTCCCTGCTTCCAGAGCGCCCCCAAGCACCCCGCCCGTGCTCTCAGACGCCCGAGCTGGGGGTGGGTAATGATAACCTCACACTTGCGTCCAGGGCTCGGCTCCCTGCTGAACACCGCTTTAATCTCGGTTCTCTGTTGCCATAGCAACGCATCCAGCTACTCCAGACACGTCTCCTGGGAAACAGGCAACCATGGAGACCAGCCACGCCGGAGGGAGAAGTGAAGGGCCGGGTAAGATCAGCAGCCCTTTTTTCTACCCGGAGATCCTCAATGCTCAGCCAATGATCTGCAAGCGTCCGGGGGCGGGCCCTCTCCCTCCCCAAGAGCTTCATGGGATTCAGAGCCGAGGGCCTTAATGACAGGAGAATGACAGGCTCCCTGTTTACCCACCCCCACCCTGGGCCCAGTGGGGGGTGGGGAGAACACCTCTTCCAGCTCGGCTCGGGCAGCTCTGGGCAACCGGGAGAGTTCCACCTCTGGGTCCTAGCCCCGCCCCTACGGCCTTTACCCTTCGGCCCCCCTCGGCTGTGGGCTTTGTCTGTCAGAGCACTTACTGTGTGTGCCAAGCGCTGTCCCAGCACTCAACAATGAGCGCTTTCTTTGTTCTTCGCACCAACCCTGGGTAGTGGGTGCTTTTTCCGCCCCCCCCTTTACAGATGAAGAAATGGAGCACAGAGAGGTTAAGGGACTTGCCCAGATGAAGAAACGGAGCACAGAGAGGTTAAGGGACTTGCCCAAGATCACACAGCTGGATTTGAATTCAAGGCCTTAAGGCCCTCTTCAGCTGGCATGAGTCATCCTGGTGCCCGATGGCTCGACTGCTTTGACGGGCGGCAGTATGGGGCCTCCCCCGGGACAAGGAAAGAGAGGGGCTCAGTGGGGAGTGAGGAGGGGTGGACCCAGGTCCCGTCTCATTGGGCCAGAAATTCTTTCCTCCAGTACAGCATGGCAGCCTCTCTAGGCTGTGGGCTTATGCTCTTCCAGCCTCTGTTTCTGGCTCGGAGGTTCGGAGTTACGCACTCAAAACCTATTAGTTTTAGTGTTCCCCCACTCAGGACTTTTCTTTTTTTGGCTGAGGCATTTGGGGTGAAGTGACTTGCCCAGGGTCACACAGCTAAGAAGTATTAAGTGCCTGAGACCAGATTTGAACTCAGGTCCTTCTGACTTCAGGGCTGGTGCTCTATCTGCTGCGCCACTGCACCATCTAGCTGTCCCTTGGGACCTTTTTCTTTCTGCTTCTCCCCAATCCTTCAAGCTGATCTCTGTTTGTGGCTATGAGAGTCATGGGGAACAGGAAAAAGCAAGAAACGTAAAAGTCCTCAACCAGAGGGTTTGGGCTTTCAAGCCCCCAGCCCTCAACCGACAGCCCCCAATGCTGATTGGGCAACGAGGCTGTCTGTCATCAGACCCCCGTGGGCTTCATGACCCTTGGGAAAGGTCCTTTTCTTCACCCATGGCCTCGAGCCACAGCCGGGTCTCCCGGTTTGGGGGGGAGGGAAAACGGGGGTGGGGGGTGTGTGTGTGGAGGGACACACACTAGACAGGGTGAGACATGGGCTACCAGGGGCACCTTCGAAGCCCGGGAACTTTTGCCGTCCAGTCTTGAGAACCACAGGCCGGCGGAGCAAGAGGAGACCCCGGAGACTCAGCTCCCCCGAGTTCATGGTCCTGCCGGGCCTTGAAACGCAGCCCAACGCCGGTCTCTGTTCTCATTGCCTGGCCCAACCCTTACATGTTACAAAGGTCTGGAGGGGAAGAGACTTGTCCAAGGCCACGCACCGGCTCCGTGGCACGGGCGGGATTCCAATCCGCCTCCCCTGACTCTGCCCATTGCGCTGCACTTCCCCGCAAAGCCCACAGACCATCCCATGTTCCTCCTCCTCCGCAGGGCCGACTTCAAGAGCTACGTGGAGGGACCAGGGAAACGTGGACAAAAGAACAGGTAGGAGGGGCTGGGGGAAGCGGGGAGGGGCCGGAGGCGGTGTTCCTGAAGGGAGGCCCCTGGGGAGGGCGTGTTTGGTGACAGATAAGTGACTGGCCCACTGCTCACAGCCCAGCACCTGTCTAAAGCTAAGGAGATGTTGGGCCCCTCCCCTCCCCTCTGCCCCCTTCCCTCCCTTCTCCTTTTTGCCCCTCCCCTCCCCTCTGCCCCCTTCCCTCCCCTCCCCTCTGTCTCCTCCCCTCCCTTCTCCTCCCTACCCCTCCTTTCCCCTTGTCCCCTCCCTCCCTTCTCCTCCTTGCCCCTCCCCTCCCTTCTGTCTCCTCCCTTCCCTTCTCCTCCCTACCCCCCCTTCCTCTTTCCTCCTCTCTCCCCCCCTCCAGTCCTCTCCCCTCCTTTCCTTCCCCTCTCCCTCTCTCCTGCCCCTTCCCCTCCTCTCCCTCCTCTCTCCTCCCCCCTTCCCTTCCCTTCCCTTCCCTTCTCTCCCTTCCCCCACTTCTCCTGTTCTCTCTGTCTTCAGGGACTAGAGGGAAGCTGTGTCCAGCACACCCTAACTAAGCTCTAGAACTGTGTTCTTCTCTTCACCCCGGGCCTGTGGCCAGTATGGGAAAGGGACCCCTGGGAGAAGGGGAAAGTGGGAGACTCAGCCTTGGGGAGGGGAGGGGGTAATGCCCATTGCCCCCGGCCCGCCCCAAGGCCCTCTGGGAATGTGTCCTCTTCCAGCAGCCCAGGGCCTCCCCCTCTATGCCATCATCCTGATCACCCTCGTCTGCATCGTGCTGGTCTTTGCCATAGCCTTTGGCCTGTGCCGGAGGAGATCCCAAGAGGGTGAGTGAGGAGGGCAGGGCTTTGCGTGGCCTTTTTCCTCAGTTATGCCGCCTCACAGTCTCAGAACTAAAGGGGAAGTCACTTTGTCACTTGGAGACCTTTAGTGAGAGTGAACTCACTACCCAGCCAGTACCTTCTGCCCTGGGACAGCTCCATCTGGCAGGAAGTTTCCCCTTACATCCAGCCTCACACCCACTATTGCTCCCAGTTCTACCCTATGGGGCCAAGCCAACCAAGGATAATCCTCTGCCACACACACACAGGCCAGCCCTTGGTACCTGGAGACACACGCCAGGGTTCCTGTTGTCTCCTCTCTGTTCAACGCCCCAGTTCCCTTCACTCTTGTTCGGCGACTGGGACTCGGAGCATTTAACAGTCCTCCTTTGGACGCCTCCAATTGGTCAGTGCCGCCCCTCAGACGTGACCCAGAAGTGAACACAGGCCTTGGGCTGACCAGGCCACAGCTATTGAATGGGCCATTCGCAGCCTCAACAACTGCCTGCCCCACACCCAGAGAACCAGAAGCCCCAGTTCCCGTGTTCACGGAACCTACCCAATGTCAAAGCTGGGAAGGACTTTGAGGACCATCTAGTGCGATCTCTTCATTTTCTACAGGAGGAACCTGAGCCTCAGAAAAGGGAATGATTTACCCAGAGGCCTTTCTGCATTGCATCAAGGTGCCCACAGTCCACTTAGGAGTCCCCCTTGGGAATAGCTTAACTGACCTCACCTCCCAAGTGCTCTGTGGGAGGATGAGAGTGCTCTAGGAGGTCAGGGAAGGGAAGAAATCAGTATGGTGGAAAGAGCCCAGATCTGGAGTCTGGGAGAGACAGTACCGGCTTTCAGTTCTGGCTTCGCCACTTACTAAGTCAGAGAATCATAGTTTTAGGATCAAAAAGGACCCTGGAGGTCATCTAGTCTCATTTTATAGATGAAGAAATAGAGGTCAAAAGGGGAAATGACTTACCTATGGGCACACATAGGTCAGTGTGTCTGATAGAAAGATAATTAAGGTAGAATCTGAACCCGGGCCCTCTTTGCTCCAAAACTATCAATGATTAACAAGCATTTACTAAGTGTTTACTGTATACCAGACGCTGTCTAAGCACGGAGGATACAAAGAAAGGTAAAAATACAGTTATCCCTTCCACATGGCACGAGGTCAGAGGCACAGCAGCCCCACCATCTGGAAAATCTGCATAAAATGTTTTAGCCCTCCCTTTGTACCAAAAACAAGTATGGCATTCAAAGATGACATATGTTGACTTTATATAATACTATTCATTTTTTCTGTATTTTGGAGCTTCTAAACTTTTTTCTGTCACTTGCTGGCCTTCACCAGCCATTTGTGACTTCCATTTCCGCAAAACTCCCCCCCAGTTCCCACTTAATTTCTTACTGAGCCCATGATGGGAAAGTTGCGGCGGTGAAGGGATGACCTACGGTCCTGCCTGCTTCCAATGGAAGAGGTGATGGCAATAATTGGGCACATCCAAGCTATATGGGAGCGGCTGGAAGGTGGCCTGAGTGGCAAAGGCACAAGCACCTTGGTGGTGGGGAAAGGCCTCCTGGGGAGGGGGTGGGAGCCGAAGCATGTGTTTTCCCACCATCCTTGATGGGAAATCCAACTTAACCTCTCCTCCTTTTATGGAGGAAGAAACTGAGACCAAGGGAGGTCGCTCAGAGTCATAGAGGGAATAAGTGACAGAGAGATCCTCCAACCCCAAAGCCAGTGTTCTTTCCACAGAGTCCCCATCACTAAAGAGAAAAAAAACTACTCCCACTCTGCTCATCCCAGTCCCCTTCCAGCACCCCGCACTCGAGCCAGACTGGTGTCTGCCCACAAATGGTCCCCAGTGCTCTCTTCTTCTCCTTCTCTCTCTAGTTCCTCTCTCCACACGAATCCAGCCCAACCCCTCCCTCCTCACCCCCCCACCACCCCTAGCATTCTTTTCCTCATTTGACTTTCCTAAAGCAGACTTTTTCATCAGATCTTTCTCCAAGTCAACCATCCCTAGCGACTCCCCCAAGAAAAGTGCAGCGGTTCCCAAATTTATTCTTTCCCATGGTTCAATATTCTTCGACTTGAAGACCTTCAGCAAGAGGCGCTGAATGTTTGGGTTGGCAGCTCCGGGGGAGGATTGGGAGCCTCCCTTGTGTGCAGTTTCCCTTCCCTAAGAAAGAGCAGCTGTTTTGGCTGAGTTCTTTGCTAGTTCAAGGTCTGCTGTGTTTCAAGATTAGTGCATGTGTGCAGGGCGTGTGAGTAACGGGCAACTTATATTGATCTTGCAAGTACTCTGCTTAAAATTCCGCGTGTGCTGGGACAGCCAGATGTATATTAACCACACTCGTTTATAATATTTTCTTTTTTTTTATTATAGCTTTTTTTTTTTTTACACAACAGATGCATGGGTAATTTGTCAACTTTGACCCTTGCACTCACTTCTATTCCAACTTTTCCCCTCCTTCCCCCCACCTCCTCCCCTAGATAGCAAGCAGCCCCATACATATTAAATATGTATATCATTTTCTTTTACCTGCAGTAGCATAACATTGCCAACTCTGTGGCCCATCCCATGATGCTCAGGGCTCACTTGCACGTGCCCTTTGAGAAAGTAGGAGAAAGGCCAGACTCAGACACTCTGGAGAAAGGCCGGACTCAGCCGCCCCCGGCGGGCCCCTTTCCTGCCTGTTCTATTTCTCGCTCTTCCTACGCCCCTCCCCGTGGCCCCTGCTAAGGCTCGGCTCTCACCATCTTTGGGCGTTGCTGGCGTGACTGACCGGTGTGTGCCTTGGGTCCCCAACGAGACTAGATTCTCCCCAGGACAGGGACCCGTCTTACTTCTTCCTGTTGGTGACAGTCAGTGGCGCAGGGAAGCAGCTCTTTCCCACTCCCCCTCACCTCCCACTTAGATTTTCTCCTTTCCAAATTTACTTTGTTCCCCAATTTGACTTCCGTCTCCTACAATTAAAATCATTTTATCGATACCTAATGGGTACTCCTTCCCTCACTGAAAATGTGTTCTACTTGGCCCCCTGGGGTAGCAATGAGACAGAGAAAGGCTTGATAGGAATTGTTAAGTCAACAAGCACTTAGTGAGCACTGACTATGCGCCAGGGCCATGCTAAGCATGCCAGGATAAGCTTTGTAACAGTTAGAGGTATCCAACCGGGGAATGGGCTTCTTGGAAAGTAGTGAGTTCTCCATCACGAGAGATATTCAAGTGGAAGCTTACTTGAGAGGGATGTTTTAAAGGGGGTTCTTGCTCAGATATGGTATGAGATGGTCTCTGAGGTCCCTTCCAACTCAGGATTTTAGACTCAGACGACTTGCTCTGATCACCTCATTTTATGAAGGTCAAGTGGCTTGCTCAAGGTCACGTAGTCTCCTGTGTACTTGACTCAAGAAATAGCAGAAGGGAGGAACAGTGAAGAGTACCACGTCTGGGCCCTCCCTGCAAGTGGATGCCATTGGCCCAGGGCTTAGGCTTACCCGGTTGCCTTTGCCCCATTGGCTATGACTCTTTGGTCCCCCATCAAGGGGCCCTGGAAGCTTTCACTGTCTGGCTCCTAGGATTTTGGGGAATCACCCATTCTGGGTCCCTCCTCAAGGACACCCAAGGACCGAGGAAGGGCTGGGGGGGGCCCTCCTGGAAGGATTGAGCATGAACAGATGAGGCAGAGCTTTCCATTCAGAGCCTAGAGCAGACCGAGGCTTGCTCTAAGAAAGTGACAATGACAGTACTAAAAAGCTCGTGTCCCCCTGCCCTTCTCAAAGCTTCTTAATTAATCCGCCTGACACTCTGTGAGGTAGGCAGTGGAACTACGATTAGCCCTATCTTACGCATGAGACTTAGAGGAAAGTGACTTATTCAAGGTCACTTTGACGAGGGGGGACCCCAAAAGATTGAGACAACCTGATGGAGTGGGAAGGGGACCGAGTTTAGAGGCAAGACATTGTGCCACTTCCCAGCTGTGTGTCTCTTTTCCCTCCCAGAACCTCTTTCCTCATCTGCCAAATTCTCCGATGCGAGGAAAGCCCTTTGTAAAGTTTCAGAGTTTCTAGCTATTCCCCAACGGCAGGGCTGGCTGGGCAGGGAAGCACAAGGGCTCAGATTTGTCCCCCGCTTACTTATCCTCCCAGGGGCCCCCTGAGCCCCTCCCCACTCAGGACTACCCTTGGCACTTGGCCCTCGAGTCTTGCTGGCTAGTAGGCCTGGCCCTAGGTGCCGCTGCTACAGAGTCCCCATCTTGATTCATCCTTTGTCTTCTTTTGCAGGGCACATCTACGAAGTGGCCAGGTAAGACTGCCCCTCCTTCCCCACACCCTCATCAGTCTCCTTGGAACCGGCTGGCGGATGTTAGGGCAGATGGGCCTAGGTAGCGTTCGAAGGGTCACAGGCCTTACTACCGGAAGGGACTCGAGACAATGTGGGCCGAGACCTTTGTTTTGTGGAGACGTCCACAGTGGTTCAGAAGGGATTCTACAGCCCAGAAGTGACCAGGCTGGGAACTAGGTCTCACAGCTCCCCTTCTGGGACTAAGGAGGAAAGTCTACCTCCGGCAGCTTCATTTGGTCACTCATCATGTCTAAAGTAGCTACTATACGTCAGGCACGCCGCTGGCTACTTGGGACACTAAGTCAAAAGTGCCATAGTGTTGAGGGATGAGGGTGCCCTAACTGGGTGGGAGGTCCCCAGGCCCGTGTCGCAGGCTTTGCGAGAATTCACAGTCCCAGTCTCTGAGTTATGGTTTGGCCAAAGAGGGTTTATTGACACCGAGGGGTTCTCAGTGAGCGAGGATCCTGATTGGGAAAGGAGCAGGGAATTAAGAGACAGAGATTAATTTTATTTGGTTTCCTGTAGGCCGGAGCCAGGGAGCGGATGGACCAAGGGTGGTGGTCTAGGGAATAATTTCCAGATGAATTAAGGGTGGGGATTATTTTAGGAGTTTCCCAAGGCCATGTGAATTAAGGGTGGGGAGGAGTGGGGAGCCAGAACCAGCAGATTCAGGGTCTTCTGACCCAGGCCCCTCCACAAAGATCAGGGGACCAAAGAGTCCTACTGCATCAGTAGGCCCTGCCATCGAGACACTTCTCTCCTACTGAGGAAGGGGGATGAGTTTATACAAAATAGACAATCATTCCCCCAGTGGAGGAGGGCACCAGTAACTGCGGGATGCCCCCTGGTAGGAGCTGAGACTTAAGATGGACCTGGAAAGAGAAGAGTTCTTAGAGGAAGAAGTACGGAGGTTGCCAATCACAGATATTAAGAGAGGGAAAATGGCAGCACAGATGGGCCAGTTGGCCCAGACTGGACAGTGGGTAAAGAAGGGGAAGGTGTCAATCTAGACTCATAACCTGGAACCAGATTCTGAAGTGACTTTAAAGGCCTGTATTCTAGAAGCAAGAAGGAGCTCCTGATGCTTGTAGAACAGGGGAATGACCTGATTGGATCTGAGCTTTAGGAAGAGCAAATTTGGCAACTCTGTGGGGGATGTCGGGGGGATGGGGAGAGACCAAGAGGTGGAGAAAACCATTAGGAGACCCTAACAAGGAAAGGTGACGAGGACACGAGTGGGCTGGCAGAAAAGGCCGAGAAAGGCCTAGAGCGATCAGATGGACGACACTGGGTAGCTGGTTGGAGATGGAAGGTGAGGGAGAGGACAGGGCTGAGCATAACTAGGGCTATGCAGCTAGGTGACTAAGAGGCCAGAAGTTTCCTCCTGCAAGAATTCCCTCTCTCAATGAGGTCTCAGATCCACCCCCTGCCTCAGTCTCTCTTCCAGATTCAGGGCTCCCTGACCTCCACCCTGGTTCCTATCCTCCTAGGGGACAGGGCAGGCCCAATGGGGGGGGGGGGACCCTGGGGCCTGTTCTCATCCCTCCCTAGCTCTTCCTGAGCACCTTCTTCCACCACGTTCCCTTCTCCACCTTGGGTATTGTTGGCTACAGGATGAGTACGGGAGACGGCCCCAGAGTCTCCATCTACTCTGGAGGCCCAAGCCAGGCGGCGACTAAGCCCAGGGCCCTTGAGAATGAGTATCACAGTGACCCCTCTGGGACCCAGGATTATCAGATCATCACCCAGGCCAACAGCGACTACGCGCGGCTGCTGGGTGGGAACAACTCGGCGGAATTAGAGATGCAAGATAACAGAAAACCCAACCGCTAAAGACAATGGGGCTGGGGGGCAGATGGTCTGGCCGGCCACTGGCCTGGCTTGTCCCGCCTTCCCTTCCTCCCTCTCTGAGATAGGAGGGGTCCTCCCCAACCATGCTGCCCATAGCCCTGCCGCATCCCTTCCCCTGCCATCGCCTCCCATCCCACCTCCCGGCACAAACCCCTCGGTTCCTGGCCGATGGGATGAGATGTTCTGGGAAAAATAGGCTTTAGCCTGGAAAGTTGCCGCTGTAGGTCTCAGCTTTGCTCCCAGCCGTCGGCCTCCCTGCCTCCCCATGCTGACAAGGGAAAGAAACACTGCTCCTGGGTTTGGCAGCCGGGTGCTAGATACATAGAGGGTTTCTCCATATTTCTTTGGGCCTAGAGGAGAGTGTTTCGGACACTGTGCAGAGATGGACTCTGTCGCCTTCTGTGAGCCCACGCCTGGCACGGTGTTGTTTCTCAATAAAAGATTACTGGAAATCTCAGTCAATCCCACAGTCTCTCCCAGTGTGACATACTACTTCCCTTCTTCCCATATGCAATCTCAGTGATGGGGAGACTTCTTCCATTCCTGCCCACCCTGGGCAACTTGGCTCCATATCTTTCTTTCTTTCTTCCTTCTTTCTTTCTTCCTTCCTTTCTTTTTTTCTTCCTTCCTTCCTTCTTTCCTTCCTTCCTTTCTCTTTCTTTCTCTTTTTTTCTTCCATAAATCCTTAAAAGAGCATCCACCTTTCCCTGGCTCTTTGGACCCAGACACTCATGAGGCAGTTGCTGTCATCCCTCACTCTTATATCGTGTCTGCCTCACCTCCCTTCCCACAATCCCACATTTCTTGGATGCTGTCTTACAGGGAACTTTTTGTTTCTAAGACGTCATTGGTGATACACTATTGCCTACCTTGAATATCAGGTATTAAAAGGCCGTGGGAATTTAAAGTTTGACAGGACCACCAGAGTCCAATCCTCTCAGTTTACAGGTGAGGAAACTGAGACCCAAGAAAAGGGACTTATCCAAAGGCACACATAGGATTTTGCCTCAAGAGCCCTATAGAATGTCCTTCAGAAGTCATTTAGTTGAGCCCCCTCATTTTGCAGAGAGGGAAACTGAGGTCCACAGATAACAAAAACACAGCTAGTGAGTTTTTGGATTCCAAACCAGATCTCCAAGTACCGTTCCAGTACTCATTCCATTATACCATGTGTCTTTATGTTGTCTGCTAGATCACTCATAATTCTGACACCACGGCCACGCCAAACAGGCCCCAGACTGCATGCGCCAGCTCAGCTTGGGCGAGTTCCTAATGACCATGTTGTCGCCTCAGTTTCCTCCTCTGTAAAAGAAAGAGGGGAAGGTAGGCTCCAGATTTCTAAGAATTCTCCCATCTCAAAGCTCCTGTGAGCTTGTGATGGTGACCAAAGGGCCTCAAGTCACAGACAAGGTCAGGGCCTGCATCAGGGTCAGCTGCTAGAGCTTCGCCTACACTCCATCTTCCCCTGAAAGCCTCCTGGGCTGACCTGCAGGCTCTCTGTGGCTGGATGTAAGGGAGGGAGGGAACAGGATAAAAGACCAGGGCAGAATTGACCAAAGGGTAAATAGATGTGGAGAGGGAAGGAGGGAAGACCAGGAAAGCAGAGGGATGAAGGAGGGTCCCTGTCTGACCCCCAATCTCCCTTAGTCCCCTTGGAACGAGTCCGTTGTTCACTCTTGGCGATCTCTGGGCCTCGGCCCTCCAATCTCTTCTGAACGGTGGCCAGAGGGACTTTTCTCTTCTCAACCACCGGGCAGGCTGTGGTAAACAATATTCTCCAGCGGGCCCAGCCTTGCCGTCACACAATTGATCGAAAGATGGAAAGAACAGAAGCTCTCCCGGGGCTTACATTTCTATTCGAGTGATTGATTTAATAAAAGGAAGTCTTGTCTTAAAGGCATTGTTCCAATGAGGTGCCTCCCAGGCACAGATCAAAATTAGCCACGGTTTCTTAAGAGATGGAAACACAGTGGGGGAGGGGGGCAGCTGGATGATGCAGTGGCTACAGCATCAGATGCCCTGAAGTCAGGGGTACCTAAGTTCAAATGGGACCTCAGACACTTAACACTTCCTGGTTGTGTGACCCTGGGCAAGTCACTTAACCCCAACTGCCTCCCCGACAACAAAAAAGAGATGGAAACACAGAGACGGCCTTGTTTAACGATTTCCCGATGCTTAATAACAAACAAATAACAAACAAAACGTGGAGATAAGATGTGGCATGAAATGGAGGTATAGACTCTGTAAAAGAGCTCACTGTAGTCCCAGAGGAGATCCAGCATGGAGTCCAAGGAAGAGAGGCCTGTTGGTGGTTGGAATTGTACTCCTCATACCGAGTTTAAAAATCTGCACGGGATCCAGAAGATCCTCTTGGCTGTGACCCAACCACACACCCAGGAAAGCCAGGGAGATAAGGAACACACATCCTTGAGTTGCTCGTCTGGGACACACAGACCACAATTAAATAGATCAAAGAGATCAAAAGAAAGAAAAAGAGGGAAAGAGAAAGAAGGGATAAAGAGAGGGAAAGAAAAGCAAAAGAAAGAAGAAGGGGAAAAAAAGAGAAAGAAAGGAAAGGGAAAATGAAGAAAGGGACAGAAAGAAGGGAGGAAGGAGGGAAGGAAAAAAATCAGAGAGAAAAAGAGAGAGAGAGAAAGAAAGAGAGAAAAAAGAAGTAGAAGAAAGAGACTGGCCTGACTCGCCTTTGGGAAATTAAAAAAGTTCCTTTAATGATATAAAATTCGCCTGGAAACTCAGGGCTCCCTTTTTGTAATACAAATATTAGGACAATATTAATTGCTGAATGTGAGTTTTGCCACAGAAGGCACAGTCTCAGAAGAACACAGTGTCAGGACTTAAACAATGTCGGAGGGCAAAGAGATCTGAGGATAGAGAATAGGAAGGCTCAAGGGGAGTTGATGATACCAAACTTCTGAGCTGGAGGGGGCGGGAAGCTCAGCCCATAGAGTGATAGATGAGTCTTAAAACGCAAGGGCAGCATGGAGAGTGACCTTAGAACACAGATGTAGGAGAGGCCTTGGGACAGAGAAAAGATAGGATTTTAGAACATCGAAGGTCAGAGCGGGGAGGCCCCTTTTTTTTGTCATTCTTTCAGTCTCGTCTGATTCATCGTGAGCCCAACTGGGCTTTTCTTGGCAAAAGATTCTGGAGTGGTTTCGCCATTTCCTTCTCCAGTTCATTTTTACAGATGAGGAAACTGAGGCAAATAGAAAGAAAGTAACTTGCCCAGGATCATATAGTTAGTGTCAGAGGTCACATTTGAACTTGGGTCTTTCTGGTACTCTATTCACTGTCCCACCCAGCTGCCCCAGTAAAATACAATGTACAATAGAAGAGCTGGAGAACATCTGGGAGGTCATCAAATGTAATCCTCCACATTTTTTCAAAAATGGGAAAAAGAACTTGGCTACCATTTTATATAGTTACTAAGTATCAGGGCTACAAAATCAAACCCAGGCATTTTGTTTCTTAGCTCGCCATTTATTCTGCTTTCTTTCCTTTTTCCCTCCCTCCCTCTCTTCCTTCCTTCCTTTTTCTCTCTTTCTTTCTCTCTCTCTTTTTCTCTCTGATTTTTTTTCCTTCCCTCCTTCCTTCCTTTTTTCTTTCTTTTTCCCTTCCTTTCTTTCCCTTTCTTCTTTCTTTTGCTTTTCTTTCCCTCTCTTTCTGTCTCTCTTTATCCCTTCTTTCTCTTTCCCTCTTTTTCTTTCTTTTGATCTCTTTCTTTCCTTCTTTCTCCCCTCCCTCCTTCCCTCCCTCCCCCCTCCTTCTGTCTCCGTCTTTCTGTCTTTCTTCTTATTTCGGTTTGTTTTGACTTGAGGTTAATGCTAATTCCATGCTGTGTTTCACTAAGAATGACACAGATTCTGTATCTGTGGCTCTGGGCAGCTTTCCAGGGGTACAAATTAGCTTCAAGTTACACATGCTGAATGAAAGAGGTTGAGTGAGTGGGAGAAAAGGGGAAGAAGGGGAGGGGGAGGGCAGGAGCACAATAAAGAAGGAAGCCCAAGCAGAGGCCTTTTAATCCCACCTTCAATACTAATCTGCTTTGAGGGGGAGCAAAAGTTGGCCAGGAGGTGAAGGCGAGGCTGGCTGAAGAGCCACCCCTAGCGCCGGCCTTTTCACCCACATCTCAGCCCTCTTGGGAAACTCATTTTATAGCAAAACCGCTACAAGGAGCGTTCCAAGTCATCATGGAGCGGCAAGCTAACACCCGATTAATTGGGAAGCGCAGTCTCAAGTCAGGTTGAAGCCACTTGGGCAGGAGAAAGGTGCCTTCCTGGGTGCCGACCCTGGGCCCGAGACCCTGGCTCCTGAACCGGGCCACCGGCTCCTGGATGGAGCCTCTGCTTCCTCTGGGCATCTTGGCACATCTGGCCCCGAGACCATCCAGTCCCAAGCTTCCCAGAGCCCGGATGCAGCCCTGTAGATCACTAGTTTTCTTTCCAATCTCGGAACCCACAGTCAGCCCCACAAGTTGTTAGTAGCAGGGTGGGGAGGAAGGAGGAGAAGCGAGCACCTCGGTCTCCAAGCCATGTGGTTCCTATTTCTCCCCCTGAAAAACAAGACCCGAGCCAGCTCTGACAGGCACAGGGCCCAGTGTCACACACAAGATCCTAGAGCTGGAAGGGCCATTCCTTACCCCTTGACCCATTTTACAGAGGAGGAAACTGAACCCCAAGACCATGACACATCAAATTCTAGAAGTAGAAAGGACAGCAGAGACCATTTAGTCCAACTCCGTTTTTCAGGAAACTGAAGCACAGAGAGGTTAAGTGATTAGACTGTGGATGGTCACAGAGTTAGTCAATGTTTAGGGTGGTTTTCGGACCCAAATCTTGCTGAATCTAAATCCAGTGCTCTTCCCTCTACCGCAGACTCTCTGTCTCATAGGCACAAAACGGGCCCAGGATTAGAGGCAGTAATAGCTAAGTAAGCTCGGGCTTAAGGGGAGCTGAAGACATCTAGCCAGCTACTTTGGGGCACCTGGAGGTAGTGGTGAGTCTTAAAGTCTTAAGAGTATAAGTGGAAGTAAAAAAAAAAAACTGAAAAAACAATATATGCAATGTCTACAAAAAGGTGGAGAAAAAGGCCATGAAACAGAACTCTATACAGTTATCCCTTCCATATCAAGGGGGTGAGGGCCACAGCCCCCCACCCCCAGTCTAGAAAATCCCTGTAAAATGTTTTGGCCCTCCTGAATACCAGAGAAGAAATCCAAATTATTATGGTGTTAAAGGAGAAAATATGGTGCTATTACACGATACTCCCCATGCATTTTATGCATTTCTCTGTTTCGAAACTTTTTCTGTGTCCTCCGATGGCCTTTGCCATCCGCGACTCCCTCCAAACTCCCCCAAATTTCCCATTTAATTTCCTCTGCCGATCCTCCATATAGCAAAACCACCACGGGGAAAGCCATTATGTGTAAGGAATAACTGTATTTATAATGGCTAACCTCGAGCTCGAAGAGGTGAGAAAATGCACCTCCCTCCATTCTTTGCAGTGGTGGGGAACAATGGGTGTTGATTAGTTTTGCTGAATTGCTCTCTTTCCTCTCTTTCTTTTTTCCCTCTTTATTACAAGGAGGAGCTCTCTGGATCCTCTAGGGGGGGAAGAGAGATATTTGGAAATGAAAATGATTTACAGATAATATATCATTAAAAGTTAGAAAAATAGAGAACCTCTGAAAATAAGGTGACCAAGGGAACATCAACAATCATTCGCCAACACAATGATGTCTCTGTCCATAGAAAATGTGCGGGGGGAATAACCTTGCGGGGGCCATTGTGGATGACTATCGGATGGGTTTTGACAAGCAGTATATCACGGCGGGCCACAGACTTACCATCACACAAGTGATTTCAAGATGTAAAGAGCGGAAGCTCCCAATGGGTTTATATTCATAGCAAATGAATGACTTGGTAAAGCAAAACCTTGTCTTAAAGACACTTCCGACATGGGATCTTCCAGACACACAGCATGATTAACCAAGGTTTCTTAAGAGATGGAAACATAGAGGTACCCTGCTAACCCTCTGACCCCCAATGTCAAGCAGAGCATAAAAGGGAGAGATATGGACCGTGCGAGGCTTCTCGCTATGGTCATAGAGGAGATCCGGCGTGGGGGTCCAAGTAGGAGAGAGCTTCCCTAAATGTGATGATGTCTGTGAGAGACCCACTGCTCTAGATCCCGAAGTCCTAAAGGATATGGCTTAATTGCATACACAGGGAAAGCCAGAGAGATGAAGAATTCCTATTATTGAGGTGATAACGGGCCTCTAAACGGACAGCTTATCCTATTCACCGAGTGTGTATTTTTACATCTTGGGCAGACAGTGCAAATGAACAAGTTGAGTTCTTAATTAAATAGGAAAAGGAGACCGAACTGACTTGTCTTTGGGAAATTTTAATTTCTTTAATGAAGATAATAATTCTCTTGGAAACCTGAGATTCATCTTTTTTAATTTCGATGTTCTGCTGCTGTTGATTTATAGATATGAGTCACGCCAAGCAAGGCACGGTCTCCGAAGAACACAGAGTGTTTAGGGCCATGAAGTACATTAAACTGAGGGTGTCATAACATGAACTGACTTTAGAATATTGAATGTCAGTGTGGAAAAGGAGACTTAGCGTACAGAAGGTCAGAATCGGGAGAAACTTTGAGTCACAGGAGAACAAAGCCCGGAGGGACCTCAGAACAGAGAAAATCGGGGCTGGAAGGGACCCGCTAAGAAAGAATATGGAAACCAATAGTGACCCGGGGCCATAGCTGGGACTGTCCTTAGGGCTTGATCTGACCTGGGAACACTGAACTTCAGATGTAAATGGGCCCAACTCCTTTCCTTTTAAGTGACTGAGTCTCAGAGATGAGAAGGGTCCAAAGACACAGGGTGTAATGGAAAACCCATCAGTTGACACCCATTCCCTAAGCACCTTCCATCCCAGGAGCCTGCCTTAGGTGTGATGGGGGACACAAAAATGAAGAAGATCAGTTCCTGACCCCAGAGTCCAGATAAATTTGTGAAGACATTAGCACAAGCCCACCAACAACATTTCCTTCAACACTTTAAAAGATGTACTTGATATAGGTACACCTACTAGCTTCCCTAGCGTGGTGACACCTGGTACTTTTTCAGTTTTTATAACCCAGAAGCCCTACGGTTGTATCCAGGAGGCATAGGGAGAGACTTTAGTGGAGAAGTAACAATTACCAACAGCAATCTACTGATTAAGATGAGCTTACTCCAGAAAGTCGCCCAGTGAGTGACAAGGGTTGTTTTTTGCTTACATAGCAGTGACATGGCTCCTTGGACTTATTTAATCTGTTCTCTGACAAGTGCTTTTAGGGTTCTGAAGTGCTTTCCTCAGAACATCCCTGTGAGATGGGTACCGCCGATCTTATACCCATTTTATAGATGAGAAAAGTAAGGCTCGTAGGTTATGTAGCTTACTCAAGATAACCAAACTGTTTGATCCCAGATCTTGAGACTTCAATTTCCTTAAATTCCATTCCATTTTCATTTAGTGAATTGCAGATTAAGACCAAGCCCAGGGTTTGTTTTTGTTCAGTCATTTCAGTTATGTCCAATTTTCCATGACCCCATTTGTGGTTTTCTTGGCAAAGATACTTGGAGTGGTTTGCTATTTCCTTTTCCAACTCATTTTCCAGATGAGGGAACTCAGGTAAGCAGGGAGAAACGACTTGCCCAGCATCATCCAGCCAGTAAGTATCAGAGACCAAATTGGAACTCAGATCTTTCTGACTCTATATTCTGTCTACTGCAGTGCCATCTAATGGCCCATCTCATGCGGTGAGAGGAGAACATAGCTAGTAGAGTGGGGTCAAATTTGGGGGAGTGTTCCCTGACTTTTTGTATACCCCTGCCTGCAAGGAAGTATAGAGGGACAGTAGAGTGGAGAAGAAATTTGGAGTTAGAGGACACAGGTTCAAAACTTAGTTTCTCTGTGTGACTATGGCCAAGTTCCACGACCTCAGAGGGACACTCTCTAGCCCTGTTTTCTTATCTACCAAATAGCTGCCCTAGATATATGATAATCTCAGGGGCCCCTTCCAACTCTGATGTTTATTAGGATTCATAGGAATATTGAAAATAAAAATGAACAGGAACTCCTTGGCAAAGAAAAGCAAGGTTTCTGAGGTGGGATGAATGGTATATATTCCCTCATCTGGTCTGTATTGACTATGGATCCATGAATTTGGTCTATAATAACATGGCACAATGGAGGACAGTGAAGTTTAAAAAAAAAAAAGCTCCCCCTCCCAGTTGTGTGACCTTGGGTAAGTCACTTAACCCCAATTGCCTCAGGGAAAAAAAAAAAACTTCTACCCCATAGAGTAACATGAAATGGTTCCCTGTTGAGAGGGAATTTACAGAACTCAAGAATTTAGAACTCAAATGAGAGACATTGAGGAAAAAAATAAAAAATAAAATAAAATAAAAACCATTCAAGAAAAATAAGATTATGAAAACAAAAGTTAACCAACTAGAAAAATACATACAGAGTCTCAAAGATGAAAATGACTCTTTGGAAATTGAAATTAGACAAGGGGAAGGCAGTGGAGCTATGAGAGAATGAGAAATAACAAAATAGGATATAAAGAATGAGAAAATAGAACAGGATGTGATGCATCCGAAAAATGTCAGATCTGGAGAACAGATCAAGAAGAGAAAATATAAGAATAATTGGACTGCCTGAAAATTGTGATCCCCCCCCCCAAAAAAAGAACCTCAATATAACAATACAAGAATTATTCAAGAAAATTGTCCTGGAGTGATAAAACATGAGGGAAAAGTAGAAATAAAAAAAAATCCACCCATCATCACCTCAACGAGATCTTTTGTGGAAAACAATAGGAACATTATTGCCAAATTTCAAAACCCCTAGATCAAAGAGAAAATTCTGCAAGAAACAAAATAATATTCAAATACACTGAAGCTACAGTTAGAAATATACAGGATTTATCAGTAGCCACAATAAAAGACCATAGGTCCCGGACTTGTACCTACCAAGAATCAAAAGAACTAGGCCTGAGTCCAAAAATATCATGTCCATCAAAATCTTCTATAATATTGAATGTGAAAAAATAGACATTCAGTGAACTTGCAGATTTTCAGGACTTTCTATCCACTAAATTCCAATTTAATGGAAAATTTAACATGTAAAAGCCAATGTCAAAGATCAGTCTCAAGGGACTCAATGTGGCAAATTGTTTATGTTTTGTTTTTCCCCCATGGGAAATGTATACCGTATGTATAAGATTGGCATCAACCATAGGGCAGCTCCAAAGCAAGATTGGGGCAGAGTTAAGGTAAAAATAGTAATTATATCATTCAGATGAGGTGCAGAGGAAGAATAGACACAGAGGCATTGGAGGGGGAGGAGGGCTTGCAGTTCTGAAAACCTTCTCCTATTGGGCTTGGGTTAAATAGGCAACACTATGTAAATACTATGAAGTTCACAGCACCCTCCAAAATCTATAAAGAAATAAGGGAGGAGGGATGAGTGAAGGGGGATGCAAAGGGTGAGGGAAGAAGTCAGCGGAGGGATCCATGGATGGGGGGAGGTTAAGTAACAGCAAGCAAGTGGAGGAGTAGAATTAAAACAAAGAATCAGCAGGGAGAGGAAAGATATGTGTATGTGTAAGTATGTATATATGTGTATATATATATATATATATACATAAATATATCCTTTCTTAATTATAGCCTGCTTGGTTGTGCAGGGGAATGAAAGGAGAAAAAATAAAGTGAGAAAGTGCACAGCAGAGAACAAAAGAAAAATTTACAAGGAAGTAAAGGACAGTCATGAATATAATTTTTCTATGACTATATAGACTTGTTACATATTTTGAATCCTCCCTGATGTTCTGCTGAGCACATGACAATGTTATCTTTTGTTTTGTTTCATTTTGTTCTGTATTCCTTTTCTGCTTTTCTTTGTTCTTATATATATTTTTAATAAAACAAAATTTTAAAAAAAGGATATATGTAGCTAGGTGGCACAATAAATAGAGCATTGGGCCTAGAGGCAGGAAGCTTCATCTCCCTGAGTGATCCTGGGCAAGTCATTTCATCCCATTTCCCTGTTTCTCCATCTGTAAAATGAGCTGGAGAAGGCATGGCAAACCACTCCAGTGTCTTTGCCAAGAAAATCCCACATGGGGTCGTGAGAGTCAGGCATGAGTGAAACACAGTTCTGCAGCAATTAGCGAAATGCTTATAGGAGATAATATGTATGTGTATGTGTGTGTGATTATAGGGACTAAACTTGTGACTTCCCAGCTACAAAGGACTCCCAGATGAGGAAACTCCTTTGACAAAGGCAGACTGGCAGAAAGCTGCAAGTTAGCTGCTTAGCTGCTTAAGACAGGGAGGTTTAAACAACTTGTCCTGGGTTACACAGTTTATATATACTATATAAAATCTGCTTCCATGAGAATATATAAGATATATCTAAAAATAAATCTAGGATGATTTGGGAGGTAGGGATGAGAAGCTGGAATGATTAAGTAGCACTTGAGCTAAGCTTTGAAGGATACTCAGAATCCTAAGAGGTAAGGGAGAGGAAATGAGGAGGCCTGAGTGAAAGATGGTGGGCAGGGCTTAAATGAAGGATTATGGGTAGGATTTGAGTGAGGAATGATGGGTAGGGCTTGAGTGAAGGATTATGGGTAGGCTTCATGTGAAAGGATTATGGGTAGGCCTTGAGTGAGGGATGATGGGTAGGCCGGGAGTGAAGGATGATGGGTAGGGTTTAAGTGCAAGATTATAGGTGGGGCTCAGTGAGGTAAGGCTCAAGTGAAGGATTATGGGTAGACTTCATGTGAAGGATTATGGATAGGCCTTGAGTGAGGGATGATGGGTAGGCCCAAGTGAAGGATGATGGGTAGGGCTTAAGTGAGGCATGATGGGTAGGGCCTGAGTGAGGGGTGATGTTATGCCCTGACATGGCAACCAATCTGTCTGGCAGTGAAGTCTAATGATCCTGGAGAAATAGACTCAGAGCCAGCCTGAAGGCCTTTAAATATCGGAGGAGTTTGCCCTGAATTTTAGAGTCGTTAGAGAGTCACTGGGGTTTATTAACAAAAGAGTGACATGGTGAGTCCCAGGCTTTGGGATTATCGCTTTCCCAGTCATGTGAAACAGGAGTTGGATCCAGAGAAAAACATGAGACAAAAAGACCAATCAAGAGGCTGTGGAGATAGTCCAGGTAAAAGGACACGAGAAGTGGCTGTGTGAGCCACTGTGAGGGATGTTGGGCAGGGCCCACGAGAACTGGTGGCTAGGGCTCAGGTGAAGGATGATGGGTAGGGCCAGAGTAAGGGATTATGGGTAGGGCCCAAGTGAGATGTGGTGGACAAGCCTTGGCAAAGGTATGGATACAGAGTGTGAGAATGACTCAGGAGGCCAGGATGACACTTAGATGACTGTCCCCTCAGTAGCAACAGGGGATTTAGGAAGAGGAGTGACTGTGTCCATAGACAATACCAGCAGCTTTCTGGCACCCCAGGGCAATCCATCAACAAGCATTTATTAAGTGCCTGCTGTATTTCAGCTACAATAACAAAAGCAAAACAGTCTCTGCTTCGAGGAGCTTCCATTCTAACAGAGAATAAGCAGGAATGATAATAGCAGAGTAATGTTAACTCCCACCTCTCTAGCACTTTCTAGTTTATACACATGGCTGTCATTTGGTTCTCCTAACAGCCTTGAAGAGTAGTCGAGGCAGGGATTATTGTCTCCATTTGGAGAAGTTGGGACTTAAACAGAAATTATTTTAGCAAGGTAACACAGGGCCCAAGGAGGTGACTTCAGTTCTTCCTTCTCCCTCATCCCAATGCGGGGGACCATAGGGCTTGGATGACCTTTATATAGCCTGCTGGGCCCAGCCCCACGGAGCCAGGTCATGAGGTTGAAGAGTGGCTACTCCTAGAATGGGAGAAGACCTCCGAAGCCTTGGTATTATTAAAAGCAAATTTTTATCTAGTGCGCCACAGTTTACAAAGCACTTTATGTACGTTTTCTCACTGGTTTCTCATCGGAGCCCATTTAATAGATGTGTTAACTGAAGGGGAAGGGACTTACTCAAGGTCATGCTGCTAGGAAATAGCACAGGTGGGACTCAAGCTTAGCTTTCTTGCCTTCCCTCCCCTTCCATTTTCTGTGTCTCCAACCACTTCCCAAACACCTCGGGCCAAGCCGAGAGCACCACCTGCAGCTGCCCCCTTGATTGAGTTGACGTCTGCTTTCTGGAGGTCAGGGCCCGGAGATCCGAGGCTGGCAAGGCGGTCCGCTGGTCATCCACTCGGCCCCAGTCCGGGGTTGCTAGGCAAATGCCTCACTTGGGGTATTTGACAAACTGACACTCTACCACACGGAGTGTCCGACTCAGCTTGTCAAATACACGGAGTGTGGCACTGCAGGCCTGCCGTCAGAAGAGAGGCCAGGGAGCTGGAGGCGAGAGGCGAGGGGCAGTCCTGGAGGAGAAAGAGAGACATAGAGACGGACGGGCAGACAGACAGACGGACACAAATGGACGGGCAATCACGGGCAAACTGAGACAGACGGACACAGATGGACAGCCGGTCACGGATGGACAGGCAGACACAGACAGGAACGGAAAAAGAGAGAAAGGAGATGAAGGAGAAGGAGATGGAGGGGAGGAGAAAGAAAGAACAGGATCATAGAATTGTGGAAACGGACCTCAGAAGTGATCCAGTCTAACCTCATTTTACAAAAGGGGAAACTAAGGTAAGCCTCAGTGAGAAAAACTGAAACTAGGGATGAGGACGTGATGGAGGGGGGCATGCAGAGAGAATAAGAGAGAATAGGAGTGAGGGAGAAACAGAGAATGAGAGAAAGAATCCGAGAGAACAAAAGAGGAGAGAGAGAGAGAGAGAGAGAACAAGAAAGAAAGAGAATCAGAGAAGAGAGAAAGGGAGTGAGGGAGAGAGTGGGGGTGTATTTGTGTGTTCTGGCCTGAGTACAGCCTTCCATTGCTGAATAGCCATCTCTCCCCTGAAAGGGGGGCAGCTTTATAGGTCTTGGGGCCTTGAATCCTCAGCTCCATGCCTCAATGGGCCCCTCTAGACAATGGAAAGAGTCCTGTGTGATTGTGCCCCCATCTTCCAAGACAGCAACCTTGTAAACCCCGCCCTCCGCCCCGAGGTCCCCAGGAAGTTCTGCTCCTTCAGCCCTCCCCAGCCCTTTTCTCAAGGGCTCGGGGAGTCTTCTTGGCACCCCACAGAATCTGGGAGATGGAAGAGATCTTAAAGCTCATCTAGCCAACCTCTTCCTGTCATAGTTGGGGAAACCAAGGCCCAGGGAGGGGACTTTTCTATGGTCTGTGAGTCCGGAGGCAGGGGATAGGCTACCATCTGGAAGTGGCCTTGGACAAGTCCCTTCCCCCCAGTTTCCCCAATTATAAAACAACCAGGATTCAATCCCCCCCTTTGGTTAACCCTTTGGTTAATTTTCCAAAGTATTGCCCCCTTCATGAGCCCCTGGATACTCTTCACTGCCCTGGGAGGTAGGAGAGAGAAACTGAGAAGGACCAAACCAAGGAGGCAGGGGGAAAGGGCCCAGAGGGAACCCGGGGAGGGCCCCCAAGACATCCTGTGGTGACTGAGGAGGGGACTTGCTTCTCCAGAGATTGCCAAGTAGGGTTTGATGGGGGTGGGGGTGGAGATGAGGAACTAGAATGGGGTTCCTCTCAGATGTTCCGTACTTCCAACTGATTGTGCCGCTTCCTAGCTCTCTAAATGTAACAAGGTGCTTGCCACAGTGCTGAAGGACTCTGGGAGGGAGGGAAGGAAAGAAGGAAGGAAGGAAAGCAGAGAAGGGTTGAGACCCCCCCCCCCGGCTTTCCTCTCCGTCCTCCGTTCAGAAACCCATCTGTCCAGGCCCATGGAAGGGGAAGAAGGGGGAAGAAGGGAGAAATTGAAGTCAGTGCTAGGAGGTAGCCTGGGCGCGGGTCGTCAGGAAGGGACCAATTTCCTCCTCTCTTGCCCTGCCTGACCCTGAAAGCCAGGAGTAATTCCTGACTACATATAGGTGCTGCCACCTACTCAGCCTGCTGCAGAGGGATGAATGAATTGACCTTCGGGGAGCCCTCGCAGTTGTAAGACTCGGCTTCTAAAATTCGCGTTCATATCATTTTTAGTCTGGAATGTTAAGCTGGAGGTCTCGCCGTCTGGCCCCCTCCAATTTCTATAGGAAAATATTGGGGCCCAGAGAAGGGAAAATGTTTGGCCAGAGCTTCACGGCGTTGGTGGGCTCTGGGAAGCAGGGCTGATGCGGGAGGAGATGGGGCTCAGCAGCAGTCCAAGCCACTTTTAATGGGGGGGGGAGGGCAGGAACCGATCACCTGGGGCTGACCGAAGAGGCCCCCCCGGGGTGGGGTGGGGGACTGGGCATCCAGTGGCTGGCAGGGCCACAAGGTCACCGGCTGGAGGCAAGCTATGGGGACTTGGGGACATCTGGGGTGGAGGAGAAGGGGCAGGGAGTAAGAGGCCCTGCTCATCTCCAAAACCGGTGAAGAAGGAGGAGCCTCCATGACCCTGAAAAGTTCTCAGAGAAGGGGACTCAAGTCCTAGTTCAGGGAGGAGCTGATTAACAGCAAACCCTGCAAATAGAAGTGGGGCCTATCCTCTCTTCTCTCCTACTCCCCACATTATTTGGAAACTTGGAAAATCACTCAGAGCCCAAAGTTACCCTGAAATTGTCCTTGGACTTCATGGGCCATCAAGGCTCTCTTCTGGAAAATCTGCCCTGCCTCCCTGCACCACCCTGTGCATATACTCTCTGGGCTTCCTACTGCCCTTTGACATGAACTAGGTACTCTGAGTCCCCTCCCTCTAACTCCCTCCCTATTCTTCCACTCCCTCCCCTGCCTCCCACACTGCCTCTGCCATTCAGAACCTCCCCAACCTGAGTCTCTGAGCCCTTCAGGGCCCTGCACTCTGTTATCCAATCTCAGAGGGCTTTGTAGGTGATTATTTCATAGCTTTTCCCTCCCACAGAGAATATCAGTATTTCCACAAGTCCCTTCTAGGGGCAATGTTGTGACCTCCAGGGTCACTGGTAGGGTTTCAAGATAGAAGAGACCTTAGAGATAATACAGTCAGCCTCTCTGGGCCTCAGTTTTCCCATCTGTAAAATGAGGAGGTTGGACTCAATGCCATCTGAGGTCCCTTCCAGCTTGAAAGCTATGACCCTGTGATCTAAAACCCTCATCCCATAGAGGAAGAAAGTGAGATTCGTGGAAGCTGTGACTTACCTCAGATCCCACGGATAGCAAATGGCAAAGCAGAAACCCAACCTCTGCTCCCAACTCCAGCGCTCGTCCCAGCCTCACCTTCTGCCAATTGCCTTGTCTCTAGCACTGGAGTCTGGGGGGCCTCAGTGGGCCGGGCAGGGCGAGGTTTGGTTCCGGTCCCCTGGTAGCTCCCCCTCTGTAGAGGTGGCCACAAGAAGGAGCGGTCCAGGCCAGAGGACTCGGTCTACCTTTTTTATCCTGTAATCTCCCACGGGAGCAACCCCAAACAGAATCCAGGGGGTCAGGTCGGTGGGAAGCATTGCCTCCTTCCCCGGCTCTCCTTAGACAGAAAGGAGCCATTCTCTGCCTCTTCCCCTCATTATATCTCTTCCCCTCCCAGCAAACCTTGGGTAGGATGAAGGCTGAGGATGAGAGCAGCTCAGGTGGAATCACAGGACTCAAGGCACCTGGATCACTTAATGGCTCCCCAATATTGCCCAAATAACTTCCCCTCTTTGGACTCTCAGTTTTCTCCTGTGTGTAAAATTAAGAGGTTGGACTGGGTGGCCTCTGAGGTCCCTTCCAGCTCTAGGTCCGGGACTCCAAAGGACATTCTCTAGAAAAAAGATTAACCCTCTGCAATCTCCCATCCTCTTCCTCTGCCCCAGTCTGGGAGATGCAGCCAAATACTGTACCTGGAGTAGTGAGGGATGAGGAAAGTAGGAGCCGGGGGTAGGGGATAGCTCACAAGTCGCAAGGAGAAGCTCCGTGGACCAGGGAGAGCCAAGCACTGAGGCAGGAGGCAGGAAGGCTGGGTGTTTTGAAGGGCCTCTGGACTTCTGCAAGAGGAAGCCCAAAGCAGGAAGATAAGACTGAGGTTAGCCAACGGAAATCTGGATGGGTCATGACAAAACTCCCCAGTTGTGAAATACCCCTCTTCCCTCTCCCCCCGCCCCGCCCCACTTCCCCCCTGCTCCAAAAGCCGCCAAGGACTCTGGCTTTTGGCCTCCCTGGGGCAGCTCCTCCCCCTCACCTAAGGTCCAAGGCTTGAAGTCCAGCGGCCCACACCAGATGGGGTTCCCACTGTGGCTCCCTGGGGGCCCCAAAAAATTCTCAGTCAAGCTGCACTCGCATCATGAGAGACAGCAGAGCACGGTGGAAAGGGGGATGGCCTTGGAGCAAGGGGATCTGGAATCAGATTCTAGTTTTCTTGTTGAGGATCTGGCTGATGTTGGACAAATCCCTCCCCCTTCCCCGGGCCTCAGTTTCCTCCTCTGCAAAAGGAGAGGGTTGGATCTTGAGGGCCTTTCCATCTCTGGTACTATTCCTAAACCTAATTCTACCTTTAAAATGATTTAATCTAGCCCCTGGGCCTTGAGCCCCAAGCCCTGAGACCCTCTTCTCTGCTAGGGTTGTCACCTGAGAGGCCGGGGTGGTAGAGGCCAAAAGAGGGGTGCTACTCAAATGGAGGAGGCGGCCGTCCCAGCAGTTGACTGGATTGGGCTGCCATGTCAGAAAACACTTCTCAGCCACGAGCTATATCCCCAAAGCCAGGAGAGACCTTCTCTGCTCCATTAGAGGGCCCCAAGGAGACACAGATGACTGCCCGCCCGTCAGCCATGTTGAAGAGTGGCTCCCTATGCTGAAAGGATTTGGCCTCCTTGCTTTCTGAGGACCCCCCCCCAACTGTGGATTTCCAAGGTCCCGCTTCCCCTGCTCCCAAGGCTGGAGCCTAAGTTATCTTCTGGGCCTTCTCCACCCCGTTTCCTAATTTCACCCCTGAGCCAGCCCAGCCCACGGCAGTGGGAAGGGAGGGGCAGGGATGGGGACAAGGACTTTGTCTTGTTTGCCTCCTGCTCTCTAGAGAAAAGCTAACAGTCCTCCTCTCATGGAAAGGCACCCATAGCCTTAGTGGCCCTTGGAAGCGGTTAAAGCCTAAAACTTCACTTAAAAGCCTGTCAAGACACCCTGAATAGGTTTCTTTGACTTCTGTCTGTCTATGTGCATGTCTATATCTGCGTGTATGTGCATTAGAGGGGATCTGGGGGTTTTCTTGGCAGAGACATTGAAGCGATTTGCCATTTTCTTCTCTAGTTTTTCTTACAAATGAGGAAACTGAGGCAAACAGGGTGAAGTGACTTGCCAGTCACACAGCTAATCTGTCTATATATGCATATGTATGTCTATGAATAGATACGTGTCTATACACAGAAAATTGTCTCATTATATACGTGTATATACAGAGGACTGCATATATATACATACACATATATAAGATGAGACGGTCTTCTGTATATTCATGTGTGCACATATATGTGTGTATGTCTAGAGATCTGTGTGTGTGTATGTATATATTACATATATATATATACATATATATATAATCTACATTTACACATAAAATATGACAGGCCTCTCTATACATACATATAGAAATATACATGTGCAGGAATATCTGCATATATGGAAAGTGAGGCGGCCCTCTCTGCAGTTACATACATATGTGTGTATGGCTCTCTCTGTGTATGTTTATAGAAGGTTGCCTCATTATGTATAAGATATAAATATTATATATATATATATATATATATATATATATGCACACATATATAGAATATCGCCTGCTCTTCACCACATCCCCTGAGGTTGATTCTATTTTCCAGGTGTTTACAGATGAGGAAACTGAGGCCCGGAGCAGCTAAGTGACTTAGCCAGGGTCCCCAAATGCCCAGAGTGGAATTTAAAGTCAGGTTTTCCATCAGTGCCATAATGATTCCAGCACTCAACAGCTCTTAACTTGGGATCCACAAACTTGCTTTTCTTCCACCTTTTCGATGACCGCACCTCCATCTAACTGGTTTCCTCTGGAAGGTTCTAGATTTGATTGGAAGCATTTCAGATGATTGGGAGGAATCCATAGACTCCAAGGGGTCTGTGGTCCAGAGAGGCTCAGAAGGCGGTGAGGAGGTCAGCAGCAGGCTTCCCTTTCTCTCAGCCCCCGACCCGCTCTTCCTCTGTCCCCCCTTCCCTTTTTCCAGGCCCTCCCTTCTTAGCCTCCGACCTTCCACCTGCTCCAAAAGCTCCCCTTGCCTCATCTCTCCTCTCTCCCTAATTGCTGGGCCACGGCTTCACTCTCTGAGACCCACAGCCGCACTACATTTCTTAAAATCTTTATTTGACCTGATCATCTCCTTATTTCCCTTTACTTTCATACAAAACTCCTCGAAAAATCTGTCTCCTTTCATGGCTTCATCTTTCCTCCTCCTCACCCTGTGCCCTCTCTGGCTTCTGACCATACCACTGGACAGAAACCATTCTCTCTGAGGGCACTGCCGCTCCTTCGAGTGTTCGATCCGATGGCCCCAGCGCCATCCTCAGGCTTCTTGACTTCCCTTCAGTCTTCAACATTGTTGACTGCTCCCTCCTTCTCTGGGATTTTGTGACATTTCTCCCTCCCAGGTCTCCTCCCCCCATCAGACTACTCCTCCTCAGTTCCTTCATCATCCATGTGCAGCTCCTTCACTGAATTTGTGCCCCAGGATCTGTCCTGGCAAGGTCCTCTCCCCCGCCTCCCCATTGGCTCATGATGGCCTGGATCATTTATCTCACGGACTGAATTCTCATCATTCTGCATATGACTCCACGTGCATCTATTCAGCCCTGGGCAGTCTCATACTCTGCTTCTACATCACCAACTGTCTCTTGGACATTTTGAATTGGCACCCCCCTCCCTGAACCACCCTTTCTGGCAACTTCCCTTTTTCTGTCCAGGACACCACCATTACAATATAAGCTTCTCAGGAGGGGGAACTGTTGGGTTTTTGCTTCCATGTGCCTACATGCTAGCAAGTGCTCAGTGTTCTTTATAAACACCGGCTGCTCCCAGCAACTTTATAATCCCACATTTACGATCTCACATCCCTTCCTAGTTTTCGCTCTTCCTCATCCCCTTAGCCACTCAGTTGCCCAATATAACACCTCTCAAGGAAGTCCCTTCTCTGTACTTCCACGGTTCCCACTCTGGTTCAGACCCTCATCATTTCTTGACTCTATTTACAATGACTTCCTAATGTGTCTCCTTGCATCCAGCTTTTCCCCCTCTCTGGGTTCTAGTCCCAGCCTTGCCAATGAAAAGTGATATGACTTTGGGCAAGTCACTTCTCTTCTATGGGACTCACTTTTCCCATCTATGAAATGAAAGCATTGGACTAGAAGGTCTCTAAGGTCCTTTTAGCTTGAAATCTATAAATTAGTGACCATTCACACACCAAAGAATTTTCTCAAAAAAGGTCCTTCAACTTCTTTTTTTAAAATCTTTTATTTTTTAAAATATTTATAACTTTTTATTGACAAAACCCATACCAGGGTAATTTTTTACAACATTATCCCTTGCACTCACTTCTGTTCTGACTTTTCCCCTCCCTCCCTCCCTCCACCTCCACCCCCAGATGGCAAGCAGTCCTATACATGTGAAATATGTCACAGTATATCCTAGATGCAATATATGTGTGCAGAACTGAACATTTCTCTTGTTGCACAGGGAGAATTGGATTCAGAAGGTAGAAATAACCTGGGGAGAAAAACAAAAATGCAAACAGTTTACATTCATTTCCCAGTGTTCTCTCTTTGGGTGTAGCTGCTTCTGTCCATCCTTGATCAAGTGAAACTGAGTTAGATCTTCTCTTTGTCTAAGGAATCCACTTCCATCAGAATACATCCTCATACAGTATCGTTGTTAAAGTATATAATGATCTCCTGATTCTGTCATTTCACTCAGCATCAGCTCATGTAAGTCTCTCCAAGCCTCTCTGTATTCATCCTGCTGGTCATTTCTTACAGAACAATAATATTTCATCACATTCATATACCACATTTTACCCAACCATTCTCCAATGGATGGGCATCCATTCATTTTCCAGTTTCTAGCCACTACAAGCAGGGCTGCCACAAATATTTTGGCACATACAGGTTCTTTTCCCTTCTTTAGTATCTTTTTGGGGTATAAGGCCAGTAGTAGTACTGCTGGATCAAAGAGTATGCACAGGTTGATAACTTTGGGGGCATAATTCTAGATTGCTCTCCAGAATGGTTGGATTCATTCACAACTCCACCAACAACGCATCAGTGTCCCAGTTTTCCCCGCATTCCCTCCAGCATTCATCATTCTTTTTTCCTGTCATCTTAGCCAATCTGACAGGTGTGTAGTGGTATCTCAGAGTTGTCTTAATTTGCATTTCTCTGATCAATAGTGATTTGGAACACTTTCATATGAGTGGAAATAGTCTCAATTTCATCATCTGAAAATTGTCTGTTCATATCCTTTGACCATTTATCAATTGGAGAATAGCTTGATTTCTTATAAATTAGTCAATTCTCTATATATTTTGGAAATGAGGCCTTTATCAGAACCTTTAACTGTGAAAATGTTTTCCCAGTTTGTTGCTTCCCTTCTAATCTTGTTTGCATTAGTTTTGTTTGTACAAAGGCTTTTTAATTTGATGTAATCAAAATTTTCTATTTTGTGATCAGTAATGGTCTCTAGTTCATCTTTGGTCACAAATTTCTTCCTCCTCCACAGGTCTGAGAGATAAACTATCCTGTGTTCCTCTAATTTATTTATAATCTCGTTCTTTATGCCTAAATCATGGACCCATTTTGATCTTATCTTGGCATACGGTGTTAAGTGTGGGTCCATGCCTAATTTCTGCCATACCAATTTCCAGTTATCCCAGCAGTTTTTGTCAAATAATGAATTCTTATCCCCAAAGTTGGGATCTTTGGGTTTGTCAAACACTAGATTGCTATAGCTGACTATTTTGTCCTGTGAACCTAACTTGCTCCGCTGATCAACTAATGTATTTCTTAGCCAATACCAAATGGTTTTGGTGACCGCTGCTTTATAATACAGTTTTAGATCAGGTACAGTGAGGCCACCTTCACTTCCCTGCACTTCTTGGGAGCTTTTTTACTTTTCCAATTCACCTTTGAGGAAGTTGTTGCTCTCTTGCATAGCTTCTCTTTCCTTTTCCCATTTTTCTTCTAGTTCTCTTTTAAGGTTTTTAACAGCCTCTTCTAGGAGCACCGTTTGTATTGGGGACCAGCAATTGTCTGGAGACTGCTATTAGTTTCCTTGGGGTTGAAAAGCTGCTCTCTTTCTGTCTAGAAGCTATCAGTCGTCCTTTTGATTTTTTTCCTCATTTTGTTAAAGCCTGTAGGGTCTGCCTTCAGGGCCAGGAGGTTACCAGCTTCCTCTGCAGAGCAGTGATAGGTATATTCGGGTAGCAAAAAGCAGTGAGATACTGGAGTGCTTTGGGAAAGAGTTCCCCCCGGAAGTCACTCAGGCCTGCACTGCGCAGCTGCGGAAGTGCCCTGTAAAGAACCGTGCTATGCGGGTTAACGACTGCCCTGGGGCTAGACGCTGAGCAGTGAAAGTTTCACTACCCCAAGCCAAATCCCGCTCTGGGGCTGTGGGTATGAGCAACGTGAAGAGCCCTGCAGGGACCGGAAGTGTCTCTGCCCCAGAAGCACAATTTGCTGCGAAAGTTCTATTGCCGCAGGCCGAGGCCCCCCGCTGTGCAGGTTAGAGGCTGCCCAGACTGTGCCCCCCTCCCCTGCGGATTTGTACCTGCCCCTCAAAAGCCCCGAACTGCAGGCCTGCGTTAAGGGTCTGCCTGAATCACTTCCGGGTTTGGGTGGTTAAAACCTTGTTAGGTTCTGGCGTTTTTTCGAGTCCCTTCAGTTTTAGGCTTTCATTTCTCTGCCGCTTTACTGCTTTGTAATCGAGGCAGAGCAGTTAGCCTCTGGGAGAGTGGTCTCTAGAACTTCTCTAGCCACAGAGATCACCCCCGCCCCTGGTCTGCTCAGGACGCTAGCCTCTCCCTGCCTGCGCTGGTCTGTTTCTGGCCCCTCAGGACAAACCTTTCCTGGCATCTTCCAGATTCTCTTCTGCTGGTAAGTTGTGTGCTTCTAATCTTCATGAGTTTCAGCAGTGAAGAGCTATTTTTGAGGCTGAATTTAATAGTTGGTTGTGAGGAGATGAGAGGAGCTTAGAAACTCGTATGTGCCTTCTCCACCCTACGACCCTCATCATTTCTTGACTGTATTTACGATGACTTCTTAATGTGTCTCCTTGCATCCAGCTTCTCCCCCTCTCTGGGTTCTAGTCCCAGCCTTGCCAGTGAAAAGTGATATGACTTTGGGCAAGTCACTTCCCTTCTATGGGACTCGCTTTCCCCATCTATGAAATGAAAGCATTGGACTAGAAGGTCTCTAAGGTCCCTTCTAGCTTGAAATCTATAAATTAGTGACCGTTCACACGCCAAAGAATTTTCTCAAAAAAGGTCCTTCAACTTCTTGAAGTCTCCCAGGGGCAGGGAGCTCATTACCTCCTGAACCACGTAATTCTAGATACTTGGAGTTTGAAATGTCTAGTCTACTTGGGTCTTGAGCAGGAATCCCCTCAACTACAACATCCCCAGCCAGAGGTCAGCCAACCTGGCCAACCAAGCCACCGGAGCAGCACATTTTGCTTGGGAATTGCTCTTTCCCTTTAAATTAAACTTAGATCTACCTGCCCTCTGGTGCCAAATAGAACCAGATGAATCCCTTTCTCTCTCCTGCAGATATCTGAAGACCTGAAGACAATCATCTAAGTCTTCTCTTCCTCAGTCAAAACCTCCCCAGTTTCCTCACCTGATTTTCACATGGCCAGCCCGCTTTCTAGTTCCCTCCTGTCTTGGCCACTCTCCCCAAGTTGGGTCAGAATTGGTTCCTGTTTCACTATACCCCCTGACTAAACCCTGGAGGCTTCTGGGAGGTGTCTTTTTTTTTTTTTTTTTTTTGCTAGGGACTTACTTTCCCAATAGGAAGGTCTAAGTACTACTCTTCTCTCCTTCCTTCTTAGAGAGGTGAATTAGATAAGCTATCTATCCTTCAGCTTTGCTTCCCTTCCCTCCTCTCCCTTTCCAGGTAAAATGCTGTATTTAGTTTTTAGTGGGGGCTTTGTGGAAACAAGGTTGTCAAAAGTCAACAACAATACTAATAACTCACATTTCTAGGGAATTTGAAAACTGACAAAGTGTATTTTTCAATCTGACAAGCATCTATTAAGCCTTGTCTATGGGTAAAGCCCTTGGCTAGACGTTGGGGATACAAGGCAGGATCTCACGCAAATGTTTCCTTTAGAGAGCTTAGAGTTTAATATCAGAGATAGACATGAGAATAATTCCCATTTCTTGAGCATTATAAAGTTTGCAAAGTGTTTTTCTCACAAAACAATTGGTACAGTATAACATGAAAAGATGTGGGGGGCAGGGTTGGGTGCTTGGCTTTTGTCGGTACAGGGAGCTCCCCGTGGGAAAGCTCCCTCTACCATTGGAGAACAGCAAACGCCCCATCACTGATAGTCCCAGAAGGTTGCCCGGTGTCCTACAGCCGGGATGTGTTGCCGGCCAGATTTGAACCCACGTACGAGGTCAACCCTCTATGCCAGGATTGCTTAAACTTTTTCTGCTTTTTGCCCACGAGATTTTTATGCAACCCCAGGTACATAAAATGGGTGTACAAATCAAACATAATCACAAATCATAAAGAAATTTATTTTAAAACAATTCTCTACCATACATATAATTTTACTATTTATTAAAGAGGAAAGCAAATTTGCATACTAATGAGATGGTGCTTCTTATTTAATTTATTTGTTCATTTTTAATTCTTGGTGCAATATTTGGTACTTTTTATTACTGCCAAATTTTTTTGCAACCCCATATGAGTTCATGACCCACTGTTTAAGCAGCTTTGCTCTATGCCATTCTTTAAAGCTTATTATATATATATATATATTTTTTTTTTTTACAGGTGAGAGGAGCACCACGGAATAGACTTGGCTTGGAGCCAGAAAGTCCTGGGTTCACATTTTGCTTCGGACACTCGCTAGCTGTGTGATCTTGGGTAAGTCACTGAATCTCCAAATGTCTTAGGCACCTCCTAAGGAACTAACTATAGACGGTTGGGACAAACCTCCAGATATTTGTGCCTAGATGTCTCTCAGATGAGGTAATGTTTTAGAGATCAAACACTCCCAAATTGAAGTTGACTGATTTTCATGATCTTTTCTTCTGTCAGTGGCCTTAGGATGTTTGTCTTGCCTTGGAAGTTTGGAAGCTAAAATTATTGAGGATCTGTCCAAAGAGTTTTTGTTTATGTGGGATATATTTATAGATATTTACCATATTTGAAATAAAAACTAATTTAGAATTTGTAGATTGTCTGAAAGGGTTTCAGAGACCCCCAGGATTCCCTGGACCACACTTAGAGAACCATTAAATTAGAAAACCCTGACTATAGGGAAAGGTAGTGAGGTATGCTGGGAAGTGAGCTGGTGCTAGTATCTTGAGTCTTGGCTTGGACACACGGCAGTCATGTAATAATCTGGGGTCACTTAACCCCCAAAGGAGTTTGATGCAATGGGAAAGCTGGAAGGGACCTTACAATATGGATTGTCAGAGCATGTCTATCAGCAAGCATTTAGTAAGAAGGGCCTACTGTGTACCGGGCATCCTGCACTAGAGACCCTAAGAAAGGCAAATGAAAAAAAACAGTGTACAAAGAACCGTGTCCTAGCAAACTATATCCAGGAGAAATGAGAAATAATCACCAGAGGGAAGGCACTAGAATTAAAGGGAATGGAGAAAGGCTTCCTGTAGAGAATGGGCCTTGAAGGAAACCTGGGAAGTCAGCATGTATGAATAAGAAGGGGAGCTTTCTAGGCATAGGGTCACAGCCAAGGCAAAAAGCATGGAGTCTGGAGATGGAATCCATTTCAGAGAGGCGCTGAGCCTTTAAGTAACTTGCCAGTACGGTCATACGGTGGTATTTGAGTCTATTCTGGTGTCAGATTCGATGGTTTTTCTACATCATTTCTCTAGGTGAACCTTATGAGCTTGAGAGTCCCTTATTCTTCCTATTGCCTCAGTTTCCTCTTCTCTAAAGTTAAGGGTTTGGTCTAGATGAATATTTCTCAACCTTAGTTGGCTCCAGAACAATGATGGGGGAGGAGGGAGCAGGGCTTGTGATTTTTTGTTGGAGCCATAAATGCTGCTCAAAGGGACTGGGGGCATGGAGTATCTCCCAGGTACAGGAGGTCAGAGGTTTGTTTTAGAGGAAAATAAAAGAAGATGAACCTATTATGGAAAAAATCACCAAGTATAATAAGTATTTTATACAGACAGGATTTCATAATTGATATTCTTCTTGTTGAAAATTCTTCTCGAGCCTTTTCTCTCATGAAAAGGCCCACAGAATGAGACAAAACCCAGCTGGACTGGATCATCTCAGAAGTTTGACAGTCCAGGATACTTTCTGGCTGTGACTTCCTACTTTTTAACTCTTCTGTTATTGTCTGGACCCGTCTGGACCCGTCTGTTCCGTTCCACCCTTGGGCCTTCCACGCCCAGCCTGAGCCAGTCAACATGGCCTATGGAGCCATTGGCCGCCATGTTCTAGGGTCTCCTCAGCTTCCTCCAGAGTTGGCACTTGGCAGCTCTCATCTCCCCCACCTCCAGGCCAAGGCAAGCGAGGGCCCTCTGTGCCAATTGCCGGATTCAGCCCACTTCCCTTTGCAACAGGCCAATGTCCACACATCCCATCTCTCGACTACCAAAGACTGTGAAACTGCATGCGCCGTTTCCTGACAATGCAACCCCATGCTTGGAGAACTTCCTGTAGTCTGATTGCAGGGGGCTGCCCGCTTGAGCTGTATTTGAGTTCTTGCTCTGCCTCAGAGATAGCGTGGTTCAGTAGAAGAGTCTCTGGGATCAGTGGACTTGCCTCGGATATTTGCTATGTGTGTGACCTTGGATGAATCAATTTTACTCTCTGAGCCTGTTTCCTCCTCTATAAACCTGGAGGTTGGACTCGATGACCAAGTCACTTCAGTGTGCCTCAGTTTCCTCCTCTATCAAAAAAGAAATCCTTTCTAGCTCTAAATTCATGACTTTAGGTGGGACTTTGAATAAATGATTTCTCTTTTCTGGGCCTGTTGCTTCCTCTGTAAAATGAGGGGATGAATTGGACCAAATCAATTGATCCCTTCTAACAGGGAGGAGGGAGCTGTACATCCTTTCCAACAACTGTATGAACTTAAGCAAGCCATTTCTAAAACCAATCTCCCCAGATGCACAACGGGGACAGGACATTCAGCATATTGTCAGGCCCCGAGTCCCACGTAAGTTTATAATGTTCTGTTACTAAGTCTGTTACGGTAAGCGGGTTTTCATTAGTGGTTCAATTGAATGAATATTCATTAAATATCTCCTTTGTGCAAGACACCGTGTCCTGACCCCAGGGGATATTATGCTAGCTCTGTTACTCCCATCCTGCTTTAGGGAAGAATAAAGGAAGGAGGTGAGGAGACAGGGAACTGATTGGGTTAATCATTAAAAAGGATTTTTCAAGCTCCCCATGTCCCAGGCCCTATGCTAGAAACAAGGAAGAAATGGGAAACAGTCCCTGGTCTTAAGCAGGGGAAACACTCTCTGTCAGTGACTTGTAGATTTTCCTGTGTGTACATGGATACACGTATATGGAGAATAGATCGAAGAACAGTGATGGATGGAAGATCACAGGCCCTAATAATGATAAAACAAGGTAGGAGTTGACTAACACAAAGAAGAGGTCCAATCATACAATTTTAAAGGCTGAGGGCATGGGGGTAGAGCCAGGAAAGGTTTTGTGGCCTGCCTTGGGCCTTGAAGGAAGGGAGGTAGGATCACAGAGTCAGAAACCTAGGCCTGAAAATGGACAACTTCGATTACATTAAATTAAAAAGGTTTTGCACAAACAAAACCAACAGAAACAAGATTAAAAGGGAAGTACAAAGCTGGGAAAAATTGTTACAGCCAGCGTTTCTGCTAAAGGGCTCATTTCTAAAATATATAAAGACCTGTGTCAAATTTAAAAGAATGAACGTCATTCCCCAGTTGATGAATGGTCAAAGGATATGAACAGATGATTTTCAGATGAGGAAATTAAAGCCATTTTTAGTTATGTGAAAAAATGCTCTAAATCACATTGACTAGAGAAATGCAAATTAAAACCACTCGGAGGCACCACCTCACACCTCTCAGATTGGCTGAAATAACAGGAAAGGATAATGACGAATGTTGGAGGGGATGTGGGAAAACTGGGACACTGATACATTGTTGGTGGAGTTGTGAACTGATCGAACCATTCTGGAGAGCAATTTGGAACTATGCCCAAAGGACTATCAAACGTGCATACCCTTTGATCCAGCAGTGTTTCTACTGGGCTTGGATCCTAAAGAGATTTTTAAAAAGGGAAAAGGACCCATTTGTGCAAAAATGTTTGTAGCAGTTCTTTTTGTGGTAGCGAAGAATTGGAAAATGAATGGATGGCTGCCAGTTGTTGAAGGGCTGAATAAGCTGTGGTATATGAAGTTAAAAGAATATTATTGTTCCATAAAAAATGATGAACAAGCTGATTTTAGAAAGGCTTGGAAAGGTTTACAGGAACTGATGCTGAGAGAAACAAGCAGAACCAGGAATAGATACATTGTACACAGTAACAGCAAGAAAAGTGTGATGATCACCTTGGTTCTTCTCAGTGGTTCAGTGATCCAAGGCAATCCCAATAGACTTGGGACAGAAAATGCCCTCTGCAACCAGAGAAAGAATCAAGGAGACTGAATGTAAATCAACACATGCTAGGTTCACTTCTTTTTTCTGTTTTTTTAAAATCTCTCTCATGGTTCTTCCCAATATAATTCATAAAGCAATGTATATTAAAAATAAACTTAAAAAAATCTACATCTAGAAGGGATAGCAGAGCCCATCTAGTCCAAACCCCTTACTTTACAGATGAGGAAACTAAGGCCCAGAGAGAGAAATGATTTGTTCAAAGTCATAAAAGTAGCTAATGAAAAATCTGATCCTCTTTCTTCAAATCCAGCACATTGTTAAGCAAAGGCATGGATTGTAAGATGAGAAAGATAATAATAATATTCATATAGTACTTGAAGTTTTCCAAAGCTGTTTACAAACATTATCTCATCTGAGCTTCCCCAGAACTCTAGGCAGTAGGTGCTATTATTATCTCCATTTTTATGGATGAAGAAGCTGAGGAAAAATGGAGTAAAGTTGACTTGCCTAGGGTCACACAGCCAGATGCCTTGAATTCCACACTCCCTCCCCTCCTCCCCCCCAGGAATTAACACTTTGTTCCTTAAGGCCTTGGGAGCCATGAAAAGTTTTTGAGGAGGACAGTAAGGAGACAAGACCTGTGCATTAGGAAGATTGTTGGGGCAGCAGGGCAACAGACCTGATCGTGAAGGTGGAATGAGACTGGGGAGATATTGGAGAGACAGAGAGATGAGCCAGGAGGCTGTCCCTGTCATATCTTACAAGCATAGATTCACCTTTTTTTCAAGCCCCCTTTTTGAATCTCCAATTTCTCTCATACTAATCCTTTTTAGATGGTTGTCACATCACTGGGAGATCACATTGTCCTTTGGATCTTTCACGTCAGGTGTGAGATGGCAAGAGATTTGCTTAAATGACCTGAGGGCACATCACTTCATTCTTTGAGCCTCAATTCACTGATCTGTAAAATGGGGATAATAATGAAGCCTCGTGAGGTAGTGGAATGAGCCGGCCTTTAAATGACCGCCCTGGAAATTACCTGGCTTTCCCGAAGCAAGTCACTAGCCCACATCCCACCTCTGGGTCTCCTTTCCTACCTGTCTAAAATGACTGGATTGAACCAGATGGTTTCTAAAGACTTCTAGCTCTCCATCGTCTACGCCCCATTGTGCTCCCTAAGTTACAGTATTGTTAAAAGAAAACCATTTTGCAACCCTTTAAGCACTCCAGAAGTGTTTGTTTATAATTTACATAAATGAGTTAATAAAGACTAAAACATAAGGGCGTGAGGACAGAGAAGCCATCTGTGTGCGACTGTTCCCGGGAGCCTTCACTGGAACACATGGGACTTGACTAATAGCAAAATACATCTCCATTAGATGAATTTCTTGGCAGGAAAAAACCTGTGCCTTGTCCCTGGTAGAACTCTGGCATGTTTGATCATAAGTAGCTACCCATCAACCCCTGCCTCCCCACTCTCTCCTCCCTCCCCCCAAGACCAACTTTGCATAAGGAAGACATAAGCTAACTTCGAATCAGTCTAAGAAACATTTATTAAACACCCACTTAGACAAGTTCACTGTGTGAAAATTGAAAATAGAGAAATAGATTGGACGTGTGAGGAGCTGGAAAACCAATGTAGACGCAAATAAGTCTGCTCAAAGCTGAGGAATGGGGTGGAGGGGGGGGAAGAAGAGAAACTGAGACACTGCTGAGGCAAATAGGGAGAGGGAAGGAGTGGAGCTGGAAGGATGGGAGGGGGGATCCAGTGCGGAGCAAACCCAAGCACATCTGGCGCCCCGGGGCCCTGGGAGACCCCTGGCCCTGTCCTGCCATAATTGGAGCTGGGGGGGGGTCCTCCTGGTGCACAGAGGCAGGGTGGGAGGTCACCTCCTAGCTTTCTCCTGATATCATCACACACAGGCTATTCACCTGTGGGAATACCTTCTGAAGTTTCACCAACTTTAAAGGCAGGGATTCCCTCTATTAATGCTGATCAGCGCTTTCTCTGCAACTAAAAATCGCCGAAGTGTCTGGAGCAAAGCTTCTGAAACATGGGCCGCGAGTCCAGATGGACTGAATGGGGCAGGCCTGAAACTATAATCAATTATCAGGAAATGCATGATTTGTATATCTATTTTAGAGACTTATGTACCAGAAACAGGGGTCATGTAAAAATTTCTCCTGTAAAAAAAAAGGGATGTTGAGGAGAAAAAACTTAAGAAACCCTAACCTAGAGCATAGAGGGTTAGGAACGGGTACCGAGTCACACAGCCAGCATGTGGCTGAAGCAAAATGGGAATCCAGGTTTCCATGGCTTTGATGTCAGCTCCGTAAGGATACAGAATGTTTAATAAAAATCTCTATAAGGAAATTAAGGGTGGGGGGAAGCAAGCAAATAAATAAATAAATAAAAATGTAAAAATAAAAGCAGAGGAACTAGGTTCAAATCTCACCTCTAAAGGTTACTGATGTCAGCTCCCTACTGTGTAATTCTACAGAGTTAATCCACAGTGGAGAAGGTAAAGATACAGAATATTTAATAAAAATCCCTATCAGAAAATTAGAAGGGAAAAAAGCAAACAAAAAATAAATAAAGAAAATTTTAAAAATAAAATCAGGGAAACTGGGTTCAAATCTTACCTCTAATGGTTACTGATGTCCTTTCCCTGCTATGTAATTCTACAGGGTTAATCCACAGTGGAGAAGGTAAAGGTACAGGATATCTAATAAAAACTTCTATCAGGAAATTAGAAGGGGAAAAAAAAACAACAAAAAACAAATAGATAAATAAATAAGATTATAAAATAAAATCAGGGAAACTGGGTTCAAATCACACATGGTTAATGGTTACTTATGTCAGCTCCCTACTGTGTAATTCTACAGAATTAATCCACAGTAGAGAAGGTAAAGGTACAGAATACTTAATAAAAATCTCTATCAGGAAATAAGGGGGGGGCAAGCAATAAATAAATAAAATTTTAAAAATAAATTTGGGGAACTAGGTTCATATCCCACCGTTAATGCTTACTGATATCACTTTGCTACTATGTAATTTTACAGAGTTAATCCACAATAGAGAAGGTAAAGGTACAGAAAATTGAATAAAAATCTCTATCAGGAAATTAGGAGAGGGAAAATAATAAGTAAAAATTAAAAAATAAAATCAGGGGAACTAGGTTTAAATCTCATGTCTAATAGTTACTGACGTCGGCTTTCTACTTTGTATTTCTACAGATTTAATCCACAGTAGAGAAGATAAGAGTACAGAATATTTAATAAAGATCTCTATCAGGATATTAGGGGAGAAAGGCAGCAAGCAATAAATAAATAAATAAATAAAATCTTAAAAATAAAATCAGAGGAACTAGGTTCAAAGCTCACCTCTAAAAGTTACTGATGTCAGTTCCCTACTGTGTAATTCTACCGAGTTAATCCACAGTGGAGAAGGTAAAGATACAGAATATTTAATAAAAATCCCTATCAGAAAATTAGAAGGGGAAAAAACAAACAAAGAAATAAATAAAAATTTAAAATAAAATCAGGTGAACTGGGTTGAAAACTAACCTCTAATAGTTACTGATGTCATTTCCCTACTGTGTAAATCTATAGGATTAATCCACAATGGAGAAGGTAAGGGGACAGAATATTTAATAAAAATCTCTATCAGGAAATTAAAGGTGGGGAAAGTAAGCAAAAAATAAATAAATAAAATTTAAAAAATAAAATCAATGGAACTGGTTTCAAATCTCATGTCTAATGGTTACTGATGTCAGCTTTCTACTTCGTATTTCTACAGATTAAATCCATAGTACAGAAGGTAAAGGTACCAGAATACTTAATAAACATCTCTATCAGGAAATGAGGGGGAGAAAAGCAATGAAAATATAAACAAATAAAATTTTTAAAATAAAATAAGGAGAACTGGGTTCAAATCTCATATCTAATGGTTACTGATGTCAGTTCCCTACTGTGTAGATTTACAGACTTAATCCACAGTGGATAAGGAAAAGATATAAAAATTATATAAAAATCTCTATCAGAAAATTAGGAGGGGGAGAAAAAAACAACAAAAAAATAAATACATAAAATTTAAAAAATAAAATCAGGAGAACTGGGTTCAAATGTTACCTCTAATGGTTACGGATATCAGCTCTCTAATGTGTAATTCTACAGAGTTAAGCCACAGTAGAGAAGGTAAGGGTACAGAATATTTCATGAAAATCTATAGCAGGAAATTGGGGGTTGAGGGGACCAAGCAAAAAATGAACAAATAACATTTTAAAAATAAAATCAGGGGAACTGGGTTCAAATTTTACCTCTAAGGGTTACTCCTGTCAGTTTCCTACTGGGTAATTCTACAGAGTTAATCCCCAGTGGAGATAAAGATCTCTATCAGGATATTAGGGGGGAAGGGCAGCAAGCAATAAATAAATAAATAAATAAAATTTTAAAAATAAAATCAGAGTAACTAGGTTCAAATCTCACATGTAATGGTTACTGATGTCAGTTCCCTACTGTGTAATTCTACAGAGTTAATCCACAGTAGAGAAGGTAAGGATGCAGAATATTTCATAAAAATCTTTATCAGGAAATTAGTGGGAGAAAAGCAATAAAAAAATAAATAAAAATTTAAAAATAAAATCAGGGAAACTGGGTTTAAAACTTACCTCTAATGGTTACTGATGTTATTTCCCTACTGTGTAATTCTAGTGAGTTAATCTACAGTAGAAAGGGTAAAGATACAGAATATTTCATAAAAATCTCTATCAGAAAACGGGGAGGGGGGAGGGGAACAACAACAAATAACTAAATATATAAATAAATAAGATTATAAGATAAAATCAAGGAAACTAGGTTCAAATCCCACCTCTAATTGTTACTGATATCATTTCCCTACTGAGTAATTCTACAGAGTTAATCCACAGTGGAGAAGGTAAAGGTACAGGATATTTAATAAAAATTTCTATCAGGAAATTAGAAGGGGAAAAACAACAACAAACAAACAAATAAATAAATAAATAAATAAGATTATAAAATGAAATCAGGGAAACTGAGTTCAAATCTCACCTCTAATTGTTACTGATGTCATTTCCCTACTGAGTAATTCTGCAGAGTTAATCCACAGTAGGGGGGGAAGCAAGAATAAATAAATAAATAAATATTTAAAAATAAATCAGGGCAACTAGGTTCATATCTTACCTCTAATGCTTACTGATGTCAGTTCCGTACTGTGTAATTCTACAGAGTGAATCCACAGTAGAGAAGGTAAGGGTACAGGACATTTAATAAAAATCCCTATCAGAAAATTGTAGTGGGGGGGACCAACCTCCCCCCCCAAATAAATATTTAAAAATAAAATCAGGGGAAGTGGGTTCGAATCTCACCTCTCTATTGTTTAATTCTACAGAGTTAATACACAGTGGAGAAGGTAAAGGTACAGGATATTTAATAAAAATTTCTATCAGGCAATTAGAAGGGGGAAAAAACAACAACAAATAAACAAATAATTAAGATTATAAAATGAAATCAGGGAAACTGGGTTCAAATTTCACCTCTAATAATTACTGATGTCTGCTCCCTACCGTGTAATTCTAAAGAGTTAATCCACAGTACAGAAGATAAAGGTACAGAAAATTTAATAAAAATTTGTATCAGGAAATTAGGGGTAAGCAACAACAAATACCTAAATATATAAATAAGATTATAAAATAAAATCAGGGGAACTGTGTTCAACTCTCAACTTTAAGAGTTACTGATGTCAGTTCCCTACAGTGTAATTCCACAGAGTTAATCCACAGTAGAGAAGGTAAAGGTATAGAATATTTCATAAAAATCTTTATCAGGAAATTAGGGGGGGGGAGAGCAACAATAAAAAACTAATTATATAAATAAGATTATAAAATAAAATCAGGGGAAGTGTGTTATAATTTCAACTCTAAGAGTTACTGATGTCAGTTTTCTATGGTGTAATTCCACAGAGTTAATCCACAGTAGAGAAGGTAAGAGAAGAGAATATTTAATAAAAATCTGTTTCAGGAAATTAAGTGGGGGGGAAACAACAGCAAATAACAAAATATATAAAGAAATAAGATTATAAGATAAAATCAGGGGAACTAGATTCAAATCTCACCTCTAATCATTACTGATGTCAGCTCTCTTCGGTGTAATTCTACAGAGTTAATGCATAGTGGAGAAGGTAAAGGTACAGGATATTTAATAAAAATCTCTATCAGATTTGAGACAAAGAGAAGATCTAATTCAGTTCCAATTGATCAATGTTGGACAGAATCAGCTACACCCAGAGAAGGAACACTGGGAAATGAATGTGGACTGTTTGCATTTTTGTTTTTTTTTCCCAGGTTATTTTTACCTTCTGAATCAGATTTTTCTTGTGCAACAAGAGAACTTTACGGTTCTGCACACATATATTGTATCTAGGATATACTATAACATGTTTAACATGTATGAGACTGCCTGCCATCTAGGGGAGGGGGTGGAGGGAGGGAAGTTGGAACAGAAGTGAGTGTAAGGGACAATGTTGTAAAAATTACCCATGCATATGTTCTGTCAATAAAAAGCTATATTAAAAAAATTTTTTCTATCAGGAAATTAGGAGGAGAAAAAAAGACAACAAATAAATGAATGAATGAATAAATGAATAAATAAATAAGATTATAAAATAAAATCAGGGAAACTAGGTTAAAATCTCACCTCTAATCGTTACTGTGTAATTCTACAGCATTAATTCACAGTGTAGAAATTGAGGGTACAGAATATTTCATAAATATCTCTATCAGGAAATAAAAGGGAGAAAAGCAATAAAAAATAAACAAATAAAATTTTAAAAATAAAATCAGGGAAGCTGGGTTGAAATCTCACCTCTAATAATAGTTACTGATCTCAGCTCCCTACTGTGTAATTTTACACAGTTAATCCGTAGTAGAGAAGGTAAGGGTATAGAATATTTAATAAAAATTTCTTTCAGGAAATTGGGGGGAGGGAAACAACAACAAATAACAAAATATATAAATAAATAAGATTATAGGATAAAATCAGGGAAACTGTGTGCAAATCTCACCTCTAATGGATACTGATGTCAGTTCCCTACTGTCTAATTCTACTGAGTTAATCCACAGTAGAGAATGTAAGGGTACAGAATATTGGGAAATAAAATCTGTCAGAAAATTGGGAGGAGAAAAACCAAACAAAAAATAATAATAAAGTTTAAAAAATAAAATCAGGGGAACTGGGTTGAAATCTCAGCTCTAATAGTTACTGATCTCAGCTCCCTACTGTGTATTTCTACAGAGTTAAACCACAGTAGCTAAGGTAAAGATCCAGAATATTTAATAAGAATTTCTATCAGGAAATTGGGGAGGAGGAAGAAAGCAATTAAAAATAAATAAATAAAATTTAAAAAGTTAAATCAGGGGAACTGGGTTCAAATCACACCACTAATGGTTACTGATGTCAGTTCCCTACTGTGTAATTCTACTGAGTTAATCCACAGTAGCGAATGTAAGGGTACAGAATATTGAAAAAAAATCTCTCTCAGAAAATTGGGAGGACAAAAACCAAATAAAAAATAAATAAATAAGATTTAAAAAATAAAATCAGGGTAACTGGGTTCAGATCTCACCTCTTAGGGTTACTGATGTCAGCCTTCCTCTGTGTAATTCTACAGAATTAATCCACAGTGGAGAAGGTAATGGTACAGAATATTTAATAAAAACCTCTATCAGGAAATTGGGAGGGGAAAAATCAAAGAAAAAATAATAAATAAAGTTTAAAAAATAAAATCAGGGGAACTGGGTTGAATTCTCACCTCTAATAGTTACTGATCTCAGCTCCCTACTGTGTATTTCTACAAAGTTAATCCACAGTAGCTAAGGGAAACATCCAGAATATTTAATAAGAATTTCTATCAGAAATTGGGGAGGAGGTAGAAAGCAATAAATAAATAAATAAATAAAATTAAAAAAAGTTAAATCAGGGGAACTGGGTTCAAATCACACACCATTAATGGTTACTGATGTCAGCTCCCTACTGTGTAATTCTACTGAGTTAATCCACAGTAGAGAAATAAGGGTACAGAATATTGAAAAAAAATCTCTTTCAGGAAATTAGAGGGGAGGGAAGTAAGGAAATAAATAAATACAAATTTAAAAATAAAGTAAAGGGAACTGGGTTGAAATCTCACCTCTAATACTTACTGATATCAGCTCTCTACTGTGTAATTCTACAGAGTAAATCCACAGAGGAGAAGGTAAAGGTACAGAAGGTAAAGATAAAGGTACAGAAAATTTAATAAAAATCTTTATGAGGAAATTAGGGGGAAGGGAAGCAAGCAAATAAATAAATAAAGATTTAAAAAATGAATAAGGGGAACTGAGTTCAAATATCACCTCTAAAAATTACTGATGTCAGTTCCCTACTCTGTAATTATAAAGAGGTAATCCACAGTAGAGAAGGTAAAGATCCAGAATATTTACTAAAAATCTGTATAAGGAGTTCAGAAGGGGAAAAAAGCAATCAAAAATTAAATAAATGAAACTTTAAAAATAAAATCAGGGGAACTGGGTTGAAATCTCACCTGGAATAGATAGTGATCTCAGCTCCCTACTGCGTCATTCTACAGAGTTAATCTACAATAGAGAAGCTAAAGATACAGAATATTTAATAAAATTCTGTATCAGGAAATTAGGAGGGGAAAAAAACAACAAATAAATAAATATAATTTTAAAATTTAAATCAGGGGCAGTGCGTTCAAATCTCACCTCTTATAGTTCCTGAAGTCAGTTCCCTACTTTGTAATTCTACAGAGTTAATCTACAATAGAGAAGGTAAAGATCCAGAATGTTTAATAAAATTCCCTATCAGGAAATTACTGGGGGAAGGGGGGGAACAACAACAAATAAATAAATAGGATTTTAAAATGAAATCAGGGAAACTGGGTTCAAATTTCACCTCTAATAGTTAATGATGTCAGTTCCCTACTGTGAAATTCTACAGAGTTAATCCACAGTGCAGGAGGTAAGGGTACAGAATATTTCATAAAAATCTCTATCAGGAAATTAGGGTGAGAAAAGCAATCAAAAAATGAAAAAATAAAATTTAAAAAATAAAATCAGGGAAACTGGGTTCAAATCTCACCTCTAATGGTTACTGATGTCATTTCTCTGCTGTGGAATTCTACTGAGTTAATCCACAGTGGAGAAGGTAAGGGTAAAGAATATTTAATAAAAATCTCTATTAGGAAATTAGGGGGATCATAAAATTTAAAAAGTTAAATCAGGGAAACTGGATTCAAATCTCATCTCTAATGCCTACTGATATCATCTCTCTACTCTGTAATTCTACAGTTAACCCATAATAGAGAAGGTAAGGATGCAGAATATTTAATCAAAATCTATAGTAGGAAATTAGGGGGAGAAAAGCAATCAAAAAATAAACAAAATTTTAAAAATACAATCAGGGTTACTGGGTTCATTTCTCACCTCTAATGGTTACTGATGTCAGATCCCTACAGTGTAATTCCACAGAGTTAATCCACAGTAGAGAAGGTAAGGGTGCAGAATATATTTTTTTAAATCTCTATCATAAAATTGGGAGGGGAAAACCAAACAAAAAATAAATAAATAAGATTTAAAAGATAAAATCAGGGGAAATGTTTTGAAATCTCAACTCTGATAGTTACTGATAGGGATCCCAGCTCCCTACTGTGTAATTCTACAGAGTTAATCCACACTAGATAAGGTAAAGATCCAGAATATTTAATAGAAACTTCTATCAGGAAATTAGGGAGGAGAAAGAAAGCAATTAAATATAAATAAATAAAAATTTATAAAGTAAAATCAGGGGAACAGGGTTCAAATCTCACACCTAATGGTTACTGATGTCAGCTCCCTACTGTGTAATTCTACAGTTAATCCACAGTAGAGCAGGTAAGGGTATAGAATATTTCATAAAAATCTCTTTCAGGAAATTAGGGAGGGAACAACAACAAATAACAAAATATATAAATAAATACGATTATAAGATAAAATCAGGGAATTCTGTTCAAATCTCACCTCTAAGGGTTATTGATGTCAGTTCCCTACAGTGTAATTCCACAGAGTTAATCCACAGTAGAGAATGTAAGGGTACAGAATATTGAAAAAAAAAATCTGTCACAAAATTGGGAGGGGAAAAACCAATAAATAAATAAATAAATAAGATTCAAAAAATAAAATCAGGGTAACTGGGTTCAGATCTCACCTCTTAGGGTTACTGATGTCAGCCCTCCATTGTGTAATTCTACAGAGTTAATCCACAGTGGAGAAGGCAATGGTACAGAATATTTAATAAAAACCTCTATCGCGAAATTGGGAGGGGAAAAATCAAACAAAAAATAATAAATAAAGTTTAAAAAATAAAATCAGGGGAACTGGGTTGAATTCTCACCTCTAATAGTTACTGATCTCAGCTCCCTATTATGTATTTCTACAAAATTAATCCACAGTAGCTAAGGGAAACATCCAGAATATTTAATAAGAATTTCTATCACGAAATTGGGGAGGAGGAAGAAAGCAATTAAAAATAAATAAATAAAATTTAAAATGTTAAATCAGGGGAATCGGGTTCAAATCACACCTCTAATGGTTACTGATGTCAGCTCCCTACTGTGTAATTCTACTGAGTTAATCCACAGTAGAGAAAGTAAGGGTGCAGAATATTTAACAAAAATCTCTTTCAGGGAATTGGAGGGGAGGGAAGTAAGGAAATAAATAAATAAATACAAATTTAAAAATAAAATCAGGGGAACTGGGTTGAAATCTCACCTCTAATACTTACTGATATCAGCTCCCTACTGTGTAATTCTACAGAGCAAATCCACAGAGGAGAAGGTAAAGGTACAGAAAAATTAATAAAAATCTGTATGATGAAATTAGGGGGAGGGGAAGCAAGCAAATAAATAAATAAAGATTTTTCAAAATGAATAAGGGGAACTGAGTTCAAACCTCACCTTTAAAAATTACTGATGTCCGTTCCCTACTCTGTAATTATAAAGAGGTAATCCACAGTAGAGAAGGTAAAGATCCAGAATATTTACTAAAAATCTGTATAAGGGGTTTAGAAGGGGGAAAAAAGCAATCAAATAAATAAATAAATAAATCTTTAAAAATAAAATCAGGGGAATTGGGTTGAAATCTCACCTGGAATAGGTAATGATCTCACCTCCCTACTGTGTAATTCTACAGAGTTAATCTACAAGAGAAGCTAAAGATACAGAATATTTAATAAAATTCTGTATCAGGAAATTAGGCGGGGAAAAAAAACAAATAAATAAATATAATTTTAAAATTTAAATCAGGGGCAGTGCGTTCAAATCTCACCTCTTATAATTCCTGAAGTCAGTTCCCTACTTTGTAATTCTACAGAGTTAATCTACAGTAGAGAAGGTAAAGATCCAGAATATTTCATAAAAATCTCTATCAGGAAATTAGGGGGAGAAAAGCAATCAAAAAATGAAGAAAGAAAATTTTAAAAATAAAATCAGGGAAACTGGGTTCAAATCTTACCTCTAATGGTTACTGATGTCATTTCTCTGCTGTGCAATTCTACTGAGTTAATCCACAGTGGAGAAGATAAGGGTAAAGAATATTTAATAAAAATTTCTATTAGGAAATTGGGGGGGGGAAATAAAATTTAAAAAGTTAAATCAGGGGAAATGTTTTGAAATCTCACCTCTGATAGTTACTGATCTGAGCTCCCTACTGTGTAATTCTACAGAGTTAATCCACAGTAGATAAGGTAAAGATCCAGAATATTTAATATAAACTTCTCTTAGGAAATTAGGAAGGAGAAAGAAAGCAATTAAATATAAATAAATAAAATGTATAAAGTAAAATTAGGGGAACTGGGTTCAAATCTCACCCCTAATGGTTACTGAGGTCAGTTCCCTAATGTATAATTCTACAGAGTTAATCCACAGTAGAGAAGGTAAGGGTACAGAATATTCAATAAAAATCTCTTTCAGGAAATTGGGGGGGGGAGAAACAACAAATGACAAAATATATATATATATATATATGTAAATAAGATTATAAGATAAAATCAGGGAACTCTGTTCAAATCTCACCTCTGAGGGTTACTGATGTCAGTTCCCTACAGTGTAATTCCACAGAGTTAATCCACAGTAGAGAATGTAAGGATACAGAATATTGAAAAAAAAATCTCTGCCAGAAAATTGGGAGGGGAAAAACCAAACCAAACATAAATAAATAAGACTTTAAAAATAAAATCAGGGGAACTGGGTTCAAATGTCACCTCTTAGTGTTACTGATGTCAGCCCTCCACTGTGTAATTCTACAGAATTAACACACTGTGGAGAAGGTAATGGTACAGAATATTTAATAAAAATCTCTGTCAGGAAATTGGGAGGGGAAAAACCAAATAAAAAATAAATAAATAAAGTTTAAAAAATAAAATCAGGGGAACTGGGTTGAAATCTCACCTCTAATCTCAGCTCCCTACTGTGTATTTCTACAGAGTTAATCCACAGTAGCTAAGGGAAACATCCAGAATATTTAATAAGAATTTCTATCATGAAATTGGGAAGGAGGAAGAAAGCAATTTAAAAATAAATAAATAAAATTTAAAAAGTTAAATCAGGGGAACTAGGTTCAAATCACACCTCTAATGGTTACTGATATCAGCTCCCTACTGTGTAATTCTACTGAGTTAATCCACAGTAGAGAAAGTAAGGGTACAGAATAGTTAACAAAAATCTCTTTCAGGAAAGTAGAGGGGAGGGAAGTAAGGAAATAAATAAATAAATGCAAATTAAAAAAAAAATCAGGGGAACAGTGTTCAAATCTCACCCCTAATACTTACTCCCTACTGTGTAATTCTACAGAGTAAATCCACAGAGAAGAGGGTAAAGGTACAGAAGATAAAGTTAAAGGTGCAGAAAATTTCATAAAAATCTCTATGAGGAAATTAGGGGGAGGGCAAGCAAGCAAATAAATAAATAAATAAAGATTTTAAAAATGAATGAGGGGAACTGAGTTCAAATGTCACCTCTAAAAATTACTGATGTCAGATCCCTTCTCTGTAATTATAAAGAGGTAATCCACAGTAGAGAAGGTAAAGATCCAGAATATTTACTAAAAATCTGTATAAGGGGTTTAGAAGGGGGAAAAAAGCAATCAAAAAATAAATAAATAAACCTTTAAAAATAAAATCAGGGGAACTGGGTTGAAATCTCACCTCTAATAGTTACTGATGTCAGATTCCTACTGTGAAATTCTAAAGAGTTAATCCACAGTGGAGAAGGTAAGGATACACAATATTTAATAAAAATCTCTATTAGGAAATTACAGGGAGAAAAGCAATCAAAACATAAACAAAATTTTAAAAATAAAATCAGGGGAACTGGGTTCATTTCTTACCTCTAATGGTTACTGATGTCAGTTCCCTACAGTATAATTCCACAGAGTTAATCCACAGTAGAGAAGGTAAGGGCACAGAATATTTTAAAAAAATCTCTATCATAAAATTGGCAGGGGAAAAACCAAACAAAAAATAAATAAATAAGAATTAAAAAATAAAATCACGGGAAATGTTTTGAAATCTCACCTCTGATAGTTACTGATCTGAGCTCCCTACTGTGTAATTCTACAGAGTTAATCCACAGTATAATAAGGTAAAGATCAAGAATATTTAATAAAAACTTCTATCAGGAAATTGGGGAGGAGAAAGAAAGCAATTAAAAATAAATAAATAAAATTTAAAAAGTAAAATCAGGGGAACTGGGTTCAAATCTCACCCCTAATGGTTACTGAGGTCAGTTCCCTAATGTGTAATTCTACAGAGTTAATCCACAGTAGAGATGGTAAGGGTACAGAATATTCAATAAAAATCTCTTTCAGGAAATCGGGGGGGGGGGGGGGAGGGGAAACAACAACAAATAAAAAATATATAAATAAATAAGATTATAAGATATAATCAGGAAAACTGGGTTCAAATCTCACCTCTAATAGTTACTGATGCCAGCCCCCTACTGTGTAATTCTACATATTTAATCCACAGTAGAGAAGGTAAGGTTACTGAATATTCAATAAAAATCTTTATCAGGAAATTAGAGGGGAGAGAAGCAAGGAAATAAATGAAAATAAAATCAGGGGAACTGGGTTCAAAACTCACCTCTAAGAGTTACTGATGTCAGCCCTCCACTGTGTAATTCTACAGAATTAATCCGCAGTGGAGAAATTAATGGTACAGAATATTTAATAAAAATCTCAATCAGGAAGTTAGGAGGGGGAAATAACAACAAATGAATAAATAAGTAAATAAAATTGAAAAATAAAATCAGGGGAACTGGGTTGAAATTACACCTCTAGTATTTACTGCTCTCAGCTCCCTACTGTGTAATTCTACAGAGTCCATCTACAATAGAGATAATAAAGATACAGAATATTTAATAAAAATCTTTATCAGGAAATTGAGGAAGAGGGGCAAAGCAATCAAAAAATAAATAAATACAATTTAAAAAATAAAATGAGGGGAACAGGGTCAAATCTCACCTCTAATACTAACTGAATTCAGCTCCCAACTGTGTAATTCTATGGAGTAAATCCACAGAGGAGAAGGTAAAGGCAGAGAAGGTAAAAGTAAAGGTACAGAACATTTAATAAAAATCTCTATGAGGAAATTAGGGGGAGGGGAAGCAAGCAAATAAATAAATAAAGGTTTTTAAAATGAATAAGGGGAGCTGGGTTCAAATCTCACCTCAAATCATTACTGATGTCAGTTCCCTACTCTGTAGGGAACACAGTATAGAAGGTAAAGATCCATAAAATTTAATAAAAATCTGTATAAGGAGTTTAGAAGGGGAAAAAAGCAATAAAAAATAAATAAATAAAACTTTAAAAATAAAATCAGGGGAACTGGGTTGAAATCTCACTTCTAAGGGTTACTGATGTCAGCTCCCTACTGGGTAATTCTGCAGAGTTTATCCACAGTGGAGATAAAGATCTCTATCAGGACATTAGGTGGGGAAGGCAGCAAGCAAAAAATAAACAAATAACATTTTAAAAATAAGGTAAGAGGAACTGGATCCAAATCTCACATGTAATGGTTACTGATGTCAGTTCCCTGCTGTGTAATTCTATAGAGTTAATCCACAGTGCAGAAAGTAAGGCTACAGAATATTTAATAAAAATCTCTATCAGGAAATTAATGGGAGAAAAGAAATCAAAAAATAAAATCGGGGAACTGGGTTCAAATCTCCCCTCTAATGGTTACTGATGTTACCTCTCTGCTATGTATTTCTACAGAGTTAATCCCGAGTGGAGAAGGTAAAGCTACAGAAAATTTAATAAAAATCTCTATGTGGAAATTGCGGGGCGGGGGAAGCAAGCAAATAAATAAATAAATATTTTAAAAATAAATAAGGGGAACAGGGTTCAACTCTCACCTCTAATCGATACTGATATCATCTCCCTACTGTGTAATTCTAAAGAGTTAATCCACAGTAGAGAAGGTAAGGGTACAGAATGTTTAATAAAAATCTGTATCAGGAAATTAGGGGGAGAAAAGCAATGAAAATATAAACAAATACAATTATAAAAATAAAATAAGGAGAACTGGGTTCAAATCTCATATCTAATGGTTATTGATGTCAGTTCCCTACTGTGTAGATTTACAGACTTAATCCACAGTGGATAAGGAAAAGGTATAAAAAAATTATATAAAAATCTCTATCAGAAAATTAGGAGGGGGAGAAAAAAACCAACAAATAAATAAATAAATAAAATGTAAAAAATAAAATCAGGAGAACGGGGTTCAAATGTTACCTCTAATGGTTACAGATATCAGCTTTCTACTGTGTAATTCTACAGCGTTAGTCCACAGTAGAGAAGGTAAGGGTACAGAATATTTCATGAAAATCTATATCAGGAAATTAGGGGTTGAGGGGAGCAAGCAAAAAATGAACAAATAACATTTAAAAAATAAAATCAGTGGAACTGGGTTCAAATCTTACCTCTAAGGGTTACTTATATCAGTTCCCTACTGGATACTTCTACAGATCATCCACAGTGTAGAATGTAATGGTACACAATATTTAATAAAAATCCCTATGGGGAAATTAGGGGGAAGGGAAGGAAGAAAATAAATAAATAAATAACGTTTTTAAAATCAGGGGGACTGGTTTCAAATCTCAGCTCTAACGGTTACTGATGTCAGATCCTTACTGTGTAATTCTACAGAGTTAATCCACCATAGAGAAGGTAAAGGTACAGAACATTTGATAAAAATCTCTATCAGAAAATTAAGGGAGGAAAAGGCAAACAAAAAATAAATAAATAAAAATTTAAAAATAAAATCAGGGGAACTGGGTCCCAATCTCACCTCTAATGTTACTGCTGTCAGCTCTCTACTGTGTAATTCTACAGAGTTAATCCACAGTAGGGAGGAGCAAGAATAAATAAACAAATAAAATTGTAAAAATATATCAGGGAAACTGGGCTCAAATTTCACCCCTAATAGTTACTGCTGTCAGTTCTCTACTGTGTAATTCTACAGAGCTAATTCACAGTAGATCAAGTAAGGATAAAATAATTTAATAAAGAGCTCTATTAGTAAATTGGGGGGGGGGAGAACAACAAATAACTAAATATATAAGTAAATAAGATTATAAAATAAAATCTGGGAATCTGGCTTCAAATCTCATCTCTAATAGTTTCTGATGTCAGCTCCCTACTGTGTATCAGTGGTTCTCAAAGTCTGGTCCAGAGCATCCTGGGAATCTCTGAAATCCTTTCAGAGAGTCTACAAATTCATAATTAGTTTTTATTTTTATTGTGATCAATATCTATAATTATAAACCACATAAACAAAAACGTTTTGGACAGATCCTCAATCATTTTTAATAGCATAAAGATATTGAGAACAAAAGTTTGAGGACCACTGGAATTCTACAGAGGTAATCCACAGTAGAGAAGGTAAGGGTAAAGAATATTTAATAAAAATCTCTATCAGGAAATTAGAGGGAGTAGGAGAACAAGCAAAAAATAAAGAAATAAAATTTAAAAAATAAAATCAAGGGAAGTGGGTTCAAATTTCACTTCTAATGATTACTGCTGTCAGCGCTCTACTGTGTAATTCTAAGGAGTTAATCTACAGTAGAGAAGGTAAGGGTAGAGAAGGTAAAGGTAAAGGTACAGAAAATTTAATAAAAATCTCTTTGAGGAAATTAGGGGGAGGGGAAGCAAGGAAATGAATAAATAAATAAAGATTTAAAAAATGAATAATGGGAACTGGGTTCAAATCTCACCTCTAAAAATTACTGATGTCAGTTCCCTACTCTGTAATTCTTTTTTTTTTTTTAAATAGCTTTTTATTTACAGGTTATATGTATGGGTAACTTTACAGCATTGACAATTGTCAAACCTTTTGTTCCAATTTTTCCCCTCCTTCCCCCCAACCCCTCCCCTAGATGGCAGGATGACCAGTAGATGTTAAATATATTAAAGTATAAATTAGATACACAATAAGTATATTTGACCAAACCGTTATTTTGCTTTACAAAAAGAATCGGACTCTGAAATATTGTACAATTAGCCTGTGAAGGAAATCCAAAATGCAGGTTGGCAAAAATATAGGGATTGGGAATTCAATGTAATGGTTCTTAGTCATCTCACAGAGTTTTTTTTGCTGGGTGTAGCTGGTTCAGTTCATTGCTGCTCCATTGGAACTGATTTGGTTCAACTCATTGTTGAAGATAGCCAGGTCCATCAGAATTGATCATCATATAGTATTGTTGTTAAAGTATATAATGATCTCCTGGCCCTGCTCGTTTCACTCAGCATCAGTTCATGTAAGTCTCTCCAGGCCTTTCTGAAATCATCCTGTTGGTCATTTCTTACAGAGCAATAATATTCATATACCACAATTTATTCAGCCATTCTCCAGTTGATAGGCCCTATTCTATAATTCTAATGAGGTAATATACAGTAGAGAAGGTAAAGATCCAGAATATTTAATAAAAATCTGTATAAGGAGTTTAGAAGGGGAAAAATGCAATCAAAAATAAATAAATAAAACTTTAAAAATAAAATCAGGGGAACTGGGTTGAAATGTCACCTCTAATAGTTACTGATCTCAGCTCCCTACTGGGTAATTCTACAGAGTTAATCCACAGTGGAGAAGGTCAAAATACAGAATATTAAATATAAATCTCCATCAGAAAATTACAAGGGGGGAAAGGCAAAGAAAAAAATAAATAAAATTTAAAAAATAAAACCAGGGAAACTGGCTTCAGATCTCAACTCTAACTATTACTGATGTCAGATCCCTACTGTGTAATTCTACAGAGTTAATCCACCATAGAGAAGGTAAAGGTACAGAACATTTAATAAAAATCTCTATCAGAAAATTAAGGGGAGAAAAGGAAAACAAAAAAATAAATAAATAAAATTTTAAAAATAAAATCAGGGGAAAAGGGTTCAAATCTCACCTCTAATGGTTACCGATGTCAGTTCCCTACTGTGTCATTCTACAGAGTTAATCCACAGTAGAGAAGGTAAGGGTATAGAATATTTCATAAAAATCTCTATTAGAAAAATAGGGGGAGGACAGGAGCAAGCAAAAAATAAACAAATTAAATTTAAAAAGTAAAATCAGTAGAACTGGGTTCAAGTCTCACCTCTAAGGGTTACTGTTGTCATCGCTCTGCTGTGTAATTCTATAGAATTAATCCACAGTAGAGAAGGTAAGGATACAGAATATTTAACAAAAATCTCTATCAGCAGATTAGGGGTGGTAGATGCAAGCAAAAAATAATCAAATAAAAATTTAAAATTAATATCAGGGGAACTGGGTTCAAATCTCACCTCTAATGGGTACTGATGTCAGTTCCCTACTGTGTAATTCTACAGAGTTAATCCACAGTGGAGAAGGTAAGGATACACAATATTTAATAAAAATCTCTATCAGAAAATTAGAGGGGGAGGTGAGCAAGCAAATAAATAAATAAATAAATACAAATTTAAAAATAAAATCAAGGGAAGTGGGTTCAAATCTCACCTCCAATGGTTACTGATGTCAACTCCCTACTGTGTAATTCTACAGAATTAATACACAGTGGAGAAGGTAAAGGTACAGGATGTTTTATAAAAATCTCTATCATAAAATTAGAGGGGGGAGGGGAGCAAGCAAAAAATAAACAAATAAAATTCAAAAAATAAAATCAGGTGAAGTGGGTTCAAATCTTACCTCTAATAGTTACTGATGTCAGCTCTCTGCTGTGTAATTCTACAAAGTTAATACATAGTGGAGAAAGTAAAGGTACAGGATATTTAATACAAATCTCTATTAGGGAATTAGGATGGGCAAAATAAATAAATAAATAAATGAAAACAAAGGTTATAAAATATAATCAGGGAAACTGGGTTCAAATCTCACCTGTAATAGTTACTGATGTCAGCTCCCTGCTGTGTAATTTGAAGGAGTTAATCCACAGTAGAGAAGACAAGGGTACAGAATATTTAATAAAAATCTCTGTCAGGAAATTAGAGGGGGATAGGAGAACAAGGTAAAAATAAACAAAATTTTATTTATTTTTTATTATTTTTTTTTATTTAATAGCCTTTTATTTACAGGATATATGCATGGGTAACTTTACAGCATTAACAATTGCCAAATCTCTTGTTCCAGTTTTTTACCTCTTACCCCCCCACCCCCTCCCCTAGATGGCAGGATGACCAGTAGATGTTAAATATATTAAAATATAAATTAGATACACAATAAGTATACATGACCAAAACGTTATTTTGCTGTACAAAAAGAATCAGACTCTGAAATATTGTATAATTAGCTTGTGAAGGAAATCAAAAATGCAGGTGTGCATAAATATAGGGATTGGGAATTCAATGTAATGGTTTTTAGTCATCTCCCAGAGTTCTTTCTCTGGGCGTAGCTGGTTCAGTTCATTCCTGCTCCATTGGAAATGATTTGGTTGATCTCGTTGCTGAGGATGGCCTGGTCCATCAGAACTGGTCATCATATAGTATTGTTGTTGAAGTATATAATGATCTCCTGGTCCTGCTCATTTCACTCAGCATCAGTTCGTGTAAGTCTCTCCAGGCCTTTCTGAAATCATCCTGTTGGTCATTTCTTACAGAACAGTAATATTCCATAATATTCATATACCACAATTTATTCAGCCATTCTCCAACTGATGGACATCCATTCAGTTTCCAGAATCAATAAAATTTTAAAGATAAAATCAGGGGAACTGTGTTTAAATCTCACCTCTAAGTGTTACTGCTGTCAGTAATTCTAAAGGGTTAATCCACAGTACAGAAGGAAAGGATGCAGAATATTTAATAAAGATTTCTATCAGGCAATTGGGGGTGGAGGAAGCAAGCAAATAAATAAGTAGCATTTTAAAAATCAGGGGAACTGGGTCCAAATGTCATCTCTAGTGATTACTGCCTATTTTGATCCTGGGCCAGTCACTGTGCAACTTTCTGGACCTCACTTTCCATATCTATGAAATGAAGAAATTGCAGTAGTTAATCATCAAGGTCTCTTTGCAGCTCCAGAGATATGAATAGTTTTCTTTTCAATCATACATTTATTTGATTACATCCTAGATCCCGTTTCTTCTTCATAATAATTTATTTGTTCTCTGTAGCAGCCTGCTCCCACCCACCATGAGCCTCTGCACAGCCCTGTGAGTGATGCTGAACTTAAATTCTTTAGAGACTATTTCATGCTCCATGACTCATAGCTAAGCATCAATACCAACAGAACATTTGTATTAAAAAAAAGATAAGCCTTGATTGCCAGAAGTTTGACATTATTAAAGGAACTTCAGAATTCCCCAAAGACAATTCAGCTCAGTCTCCCTCTCCTGTTTGATTCAGGCCCAAATTTGTACTCCATTTTGCAGTGTCTGTCTAAAACATAAAAATATACACTGGGGAGTGAGTGTGCTAAATTGTTTAAATCATCTCAGTAATAGGTAGTCTTCCTCTATTTGTCTTTTCCTGTGTCTGTACTGAGGTATCTATATCTATATATCTATTTCTATAGCTATAGCTATATTTATAGATATATAGTTATATATCTATATCTATATCTATCTATCTATCTATATATATATATATATATCAGTGCCCTTAAGTATCTAGAAGATCTGGAAGTATCTTGAATTTGTCCGCCCCCCCACAGATGGGGTATGTCAAGGACCTCACCATACAAAGGGCAACCCTTTCCAAATTAGAAGTCCTAGCTAGACACCTTTGCACAGTCTAGACCTCCCTGATAAATTCCTTGCTTAAAATTAAAAATCAAAGGATTATGAAATAAGGTTTTTTTCCCCTGTTTCTTTCCATCTCTTGTGAAATCTGAGATGATTTTGATATGTGCCTGGAAGGTACCTTGTTGGGAGAATGATTTGTATATATCAACAAATGGAAAGCAGAATAGGAGCCTGGATTGTCTACGAATTTCAATCAGTTGCGTGACGGTGAAGACGTGACCCTCTGTTCAAGCATAGATCAGATTGTATCACAGTAGGGGATCAATAAATATTTGTTGAATTTAATTGCTGAGGCTTATAGCTGAGCATATTGCAATCAAGAAATAAAAGAATTATAAAGCTGCCATCTCATGGGACTTGGAGACTGTGCTCCTGCAGTACAGTTACTGATTGAGCATTGAACAAAGGTCTCACATTCAGACCAGCAACAATCAAGTTAATATTTAGCGATGGTTGAAATACTGTGTGTTTTTATCCCCTTCTTGTTTCTTTTTCTGACACGCAGCTGCCATCACTAGGAAGGAGCTAGGTGGGCAGGAGGATTCCAAACACAACCCTAAGGCTGGCCTGTGATATTCCTTTTTCCATGGGCCACTCTGCTCCTTTACAGCTCAGATGCTCCTTGTTTTTCTGAGATGATGTTCCCCGATTCACTAATGGCCAGCCCATTGGGTCTGAGCCCTCTGTGCTTCCCTAGTCTAAGCCTCAGTGGACAGGCTCCTAGGTCTCAAGCTGCTACCAGGACCAGACTCAGAAGCAAAGAAAGTGCCATGTTGTTCTTTCCAGTGGCAGAATCTTAGAAAACTGAGAGTCACTGCCCCCATGCCACTGGGAACCTCCCCAAGCTCACCGCAGGAGGTCCTGAACATAAGCCTTCAGGGGCTATAGAAATAAAAAAAAAAAAGAAAAGAAATGGCAGAGTTAGGATGATCATTTTCATCCTCTCTCCTTTTCCCCTCTTCTGCTCTCTGCTTCCCCCATTTACAGATACTTCTTAGTTCCTCTCTGCCTTCTTAGAAGCCTACCAGTGGCCCCTAGAGGTCTAAGTGAGCCAGGCAGCAGGACTCAGACATTGCAAAATAGTTAGGCCTTGTTTTGAGGCTCAGTCATCCTCCCTCATCCCCCCTCATCCAGCTTCTGCCATCAGCCCTTGGGGTTCTGTCTATCCGACCTGGAAGGGAGGGGAGAGGTTCCTCAGTGGAACCTGAGCCCACCCTAGGAGAGCCCAAGACAGAGAGAGTGGGACAGTGCTGTGGTAGCAGACTCAGATGGAGCCTGGGAGGGTCCATCAAAGCTGACCTAAGGATCACTATAGGCTGCAGGTTGACTACATTTTACAATGTAATGTTTTTTCGGTTTTATTGTATTTTTATTTATTCTGTTAAAGATTTTCCAATGACATTTAAACTCTGATACCTCTAAGGAAGTGGCTAGGCCACTGGATTTTTGGATTCAGGAAGTCCTAGGTTCCAATACCACTTCAGTCCCTTACTAGTTGTGACCCCAGGCAGATCTTATCATTTCCTTAGACCTCAGTTTCCTTTTTTGTAGGGTGAAGGGACTGGAAAAAATGGTCCCAGAGTTCCTTCCAGCTCTAAATGCATGGTTTGGGAATAGAGCCTAAAACCTCAGGATTTAGCCTTCCCTTTCAGTGAAGAAGGAGGCAAGATAGTGCCTGCTTTCTCTCCTTTCTTCATCCTATTCCCCACAGTTTATGGATGGGACCGGAGGCTCAAAGTTGAGGTAGAATTTTGGCTCTGATGCTTTAACTATAGGATATATTAAAAAAGGTCTTTTTCTCTGGGTCTCAGTTTCTTTCTCTATAACAACATGGGCTTGTCATAAGGAAGCTAAAAACGATCTTTCTGATTTTAATTATTTCTGTCTTATTTTCCGGGAGTACTCCAAGACCTGACCTGATACATCCCAAGGGCATTTTGTGCTCCAAGGTCCCTTTTGTGTATGACATGCTCTGTTCTTTCTTAGCCCCGCTGTCCTTCGTTCTCGTGTCGCTCCATACCTTGACATTCTGTTTAAGGTCCTCCACAGCTCAGAAACTCCTTGTTCTTCTGAGATTGTTATGTTCCATGATTCACATTCACTAATCAACATTGGTCAAATAATTATATTAAAAAATGATGAGCCTTGGGTTTCCAGGAGAAGTTCAACATTATTAAAAGAACTTTCTAATTTCCCCAAGGCAAGTCAGTCCAGTCTCCTTCTACTACTTAATTCAGGCTCTAACTTATGGTCCTTTTGCAGCATCTGTCCGAGATGTTCAAATATCCTTACTGGTGACACTGTGAGCCATCTGTTTAAAGGCAATAATAATAGGTAATAAGAGGTAGTCTTTATCTGTCCGGCTTTTCCTGAGTACATACAGTGTTCCCTTCCACATCACTGGGGTTAGAAATCCCAATCTCCAATCTGGAAAATCTGCATAGAATTTTGGCTTTCCCTTCATACCAGAAAAGTCTGGATTATTATGGTATTAAGAGATAAAATATGTTGATATTCTATAATTCTCTAAATAGCATTTATGCATTTCTGAGTTTCTAAACTTTTTCTGTCATCTGTACCTTCCACAAAACTCCCCCCCACACACACCAATTCCCATTTAATTTTTCATGCTGACCAGGAAAGCATCAAAACCACAATGGGGAAAGTCAAGATGTGGGATAACTGGCTGTATCCTTCAGGATCTTGTGCCAAAGAATTGACAGTCTTTTTTAACTTGCTGCAACAGGTACAGTGCCATCCAGCAACAGGAGGCCTACGCCTCCCCATTTTATATCTTACTTGCTAAACAAGGTTATCTCAGTATTTCCATTCTTTGGCTTATTTTGATGTATACCTGGGAAGCGTCTCATTGGAAGGGTTTGAAATAAGACAAGGTTTTGCTTTACCACTTTGGTCACTTTGATACAAATGTCAGCCCATGGGGAACTTCTGCTCTTGACATCTTTCAGTCAAATGCCTGCTTGTTAAAGCCTGTTTGGTCATTAGCCACAATGGCCCTATATGTGTCCAGATTATTCTCCTAAACATTTTCTATGGGTAAGGATATCTCTGTATTGGCCATTGGTTACTGATGTTCTCTTGGTCACCTTCTTACACGTTCTCTCATTTAAAAAAAAATTTAGTGCTATCTTTTGTTTAGTTTTTGTATCACTTTCATTTCCAAGTATAACCTGCTCCATTCCACTACCCACTCTGCTATACCTTGCAACAAAGAATAAGATTGAAAGAGGAAAAAGAAAAGCAGTTTATCAAAAGTAACAAATCTATCAATTGGTTGTGGTGATGTATCAGTTTTTGTTACCCATACCTCCTCTCTTCCCCCAACTCTGCTACTGCAAAGAAGGCAAGGAGGTATATTTTCTTTTTTTCCCCAAGCCCAAGGCTGTTGTTTTGCATTTATGTTTTTGTGGACATCGCATGTATTATATTCTCAGTTCTTTTTTAAAACATATTTTGTATCTCCCCCAATGAAATGTTAAAACAATTTTTTTTAACATTTTGGGGTTTTGTCTGTAAGACAGTGAGCAATCACATACGGGTTATATATATGCACTCATGTAAAACATTTCCATATTAATCATTTTGTACAAGGAGACTCAAGTGAAAAGAAAAAAAGAAAGGAAAAAAAAAGTGGAAAATAGTATGATTCACTGCTTTTTATTTCACTTTGTCTCAGTCCATATGAGTCTTCTCAATTTTCTCTGAACTCTTCATCATCATTGCTTTTCATAGATAAATAATCCACAATTACATTCATGTGCCATCATTTCTTTAGCCATTGCCAAGTCAATAGGCATGGATTTTAGTTCTTTGTTACAAACACAAAGTGTTGCTTGGAAGATAGTTGTATATGGGAAGCTTTCTTTCTATTTTTCACCTTCAGATACATGCCCACCTTAGGATTTCTGAGTTAAAGGGTATACACCTTTTAGGGTTTTTTCCACATGATTCCCTATTGATTTCCAGAACGTGTGGGCCAATTCCCAGTTCCACCAATAATGCATTAGTGTCTTTCAATGACCCTTATACTTACGAATTTTTCTTTTTTTCATCTTTGTCAACTTGTTACATATAAAGTGAAATGTTGGGACCGTTGTGGTGATTTGCATTATCTCGCTGTTGATGATTTGGGGCTTTCATCCATACGGGCATTAACAGTCTGCAGTTCTTAGCTGGGAACAGTCTGTTCATATCCCCAGACTTATGATAATAACCATTTATTCCCGAAGGGGGAATTGTTCTTTGTCTCAGATATCTGTGTCATGTCTAGAGAGAATACTGCCATTGATGTAATTCAGTTCCCCAGCAGTAAAGCTACTCATTGAGCATTGAACAAAGGTCTCACATTCACAGCAGTATCGGTCAAGTTAATATTTAGAAATGGTTGAAATAATGTGTGCTTTTACCGCCTTCTGTTTCCTTTTCTGACATGTGGCTGCCATCACTAAGAAGGGGCTAGGTGGGCAGGAGAATGCCAATCACAACCCTAAGGCTGGCCTGTGGTATTCCTTTTTTCATGGGCCACTCTGGGCAAAGACTCCATTGCCCAATGGCCAGCCCACTGGGTCTGAGCCCCCTGTGCTTCCCTAATCTAAGCCTCAGTGGACAGGCTCCTGGGTCTCAAGCTGCTACCAGGACCAGACTCAGAAGCAAAGAAAGTGCCATGTTGTTCTTTCCAGTGGCAGAATCTTAGAAAACTGAGAGTCACTGCCCCCATGCCACTGGGAACCTCCCCAAGCTCACCGCAGGAGGTCCTGAACATAAGCCTTCAGGGGCTATAGAAATAAAAAAAAAAAGAAAGAAAAGAAATGGCAGAGATAGGATGATCATTTTCATCCTCTCTCCTTTTCTCCTCTTCTGCTCTCTGCTTCCCCCATTTACAGATACTTCTTAGTTCCTCTCTGCCTTCTTAGAAGCCTACCAGTGGCCCCTAGAGGTCTAAGTGAGCCAGGCAGCAGGACTCAGACATTGCAAAATAGTTAGGCCTTGTTTTGAGGCTCAGTCATCCTCCCTCATCCCCCCTCATCCAGCTTCTGCCATCAGCCCTTGGGGTTCTGTCTATCCGACCTGGAAGGGAGGGGAGAGGTTCCTCAGTGGAACCTGAGCCCACCCTAGGAGAGCCCAAGACAGAGAGAGTGGGACAGTGCTGTGGTAGCAGACTCAGATGGAGCCTGGGAGGGGCCATCAAAGCTGACCTAAGGATCACTATAGGCTGCAGGTTGACTACATTTTACAATGCAATGTTATCTCGGTTTTATCGTATTTTTTAAATTATGTTAAAGATTTCCCAATAACATTTGAAGTTGGTTTGGTCAGATTCACTCAGGAAGGTTGTTGGCCTTATGTGATCTGCAGGACATGTATAATAGCTCTAGTGAAGTTGTTAGAGCACAGAGTTTTGATTCAGGAAGCCCTATGTTCAAATACCACTTCAATCATTTACTAGTTGCGTGATCCCAGGCAAATCATTTCACCTTCTTAGGTCTCAGGTTCCTCCTCTGTAAAATGGGTCAAGGGGTAAGGAATGGCCCTTCCAGCTCTAGGATCTTGTGTGTGACATTGGGCCCAGTGCCTGTCAGAGCTGGCTCGGGTCTTGTTCTTCAGGGGGAGAAATAGGAACCACATGGCTTGGAGACCGAGGTGCTTGCTTCTCCTCCCTCCTCCCCACCCTGCTACTAATAACTTGTGGGGCTGACTGTGGGTTCCGAGGTTGGAAAGAAAACTAGTGACCTACAGGGCTGCACCCGGGTTCTGGGAAGCTTGGGACTGGATGGTCTCGGGGCCAGATGTGCCAAGATGCCCAGAGGAAGCAGAGGCTCCATCCAGGAGCCGGTGGCCCGGTTCAGGAGCCAGGGTCTCGGGCCCAGGGTCGGCACCCAGGAAGGCACCTTTCTCCTGCCCAAGTGGCTTCAACCTGACTTGAGACTGCGCTTCCCAATTAATCAGGTGTTAGCTTGCCGCTCCATGATGAATTGGAACGCTCCTTGTAGCGGTTTTGCTATAAAATGAGTTTCCCAAGAGGGCTGAGATGTGGGTGAAAAGGCCGGCGCTAGGGGTGGCTCTTCAGCCAGCCTCGCCTTCACCTCCTGGCCAACTTTTGCTCCCCCTCAAAGCAGATTAGTATTGAAGGTGGGATTAAAAGGCCTCTGCTTGGGCTTCTTTCTTTATTGTGCTCCTGCCCTCCCCCTCCCCTTCTTCCCCTTTTCTCCCACTCACTCAACCTCTTTCATTCAGCATGTGTAACTTGAAGCTAATTTGTACCCCTGGAAAGCTGCCCAGAGCCACAGATACAGAATCTGTGTCATTCTTAGTGAAACACAGCATGGAATTAGCATTAACCTCAAGTCAAAACAAACCGAAATAAGAAGAAAGACAGAAAGACAGACAGAAAGACAGAAAGAGAGAAAGAAAAAGAAAGAGAAAGAGGGAAAAAGAAAAGAAGGAAGGAAGAAAGAAAGAAAAAGAAAGAGAGAGAGAAAGAAAGAAAAGAAGGAAGGAAGGAAGACATCTCTATTCTGAAGTCTGTGTATTTTTTTATGATTCACTCAGTTTGATCTTGAAAATGCTTGGCAGGTTTGGGTTTTCTGCATATTTGAGTGGAGGGAAAGTTAGAAAGTGAGGGGGGCCCATTTCCCATGTTATGTTTCTGGGGTTCCTCTTAGGGCTCTTACCTGAATTTGATGTTGATACGATGGGGAGCCAGACCTAATTGCTAAATCTCAGTGGCTAGGAGTTTGTGGCTAGGAGCCACTGTTATCCCCTATTAGTTCTGTTGTGTGGTGTTGGTCAATCTGTCTGTCTCCACTGGACCCCCAGATGTGTACTTGGCCTCCTTCCCTCTATGACTTGCCCAATTCTGAACGGGAAATGGAAGGTCTTTGGACCATTGGGAGCTTGGGTCCCAATCCCCAACTTGCCATAGCTTTTTGATCTCTCCATGACACAGTGAACCAAAGAGAGCGTTATCACTCATATCAAAGATGCTGTCTTTCGGCCTTTGTTCTCGAAGAGGACTGATGACATCAGGAGGCTGATGTGTTGACTTGCAAGTGAGTTGGATTTAAGTGAGGCAGGATTTAGATGTGCAGAGTCATCAGACTCATTCTCTCCTGCAGAGGCATTGGAGTCCAGTGGCAAGTCATAGACCAGAATGCCTGGAGATGTTGCAGTGGGAGACCTTGGCCTTTTTAAAACTATCCAGGTCTCACTTTGTCTGAGGCAACAACCATTATAAAGCCTTGGTAAGAAATGGCAGCTGGGTAGCCCAGTTGATAAGAGTATTTGCCCCGGATCAAGGGGGGATCTGAGTTCAAATCCAGCATCAAACACTTACTAGTTGTGTGACCTAAGCAAGTCACTTAACCCCGATTGCCACTAATTTAAAAAAATGATGTAAAAAAGGAGAAGCAGTTCCAAAGGATGTAATCGTGGTTGGAATAAAGATGACAGAGACTGACCGTCTTAGAGGTAAAACCTGCAGCCTACAGGCCACAAATGTCTGCCAAACTCCTTATTTGTAGGAGCAAGATTAAAATGTAATTGAGAAACAAAAATGCAACCTAGGTAATATTGATTTGCGGTTTCCTAAGTCAATATGTGGCCTGCAGGAAGCTGTTTTTATTTGAGATTGACACCATTATCTAGAGAGTTCCAGTTTTTTGCTACTTTCCACTCCTTGGAGAAGAAGGCGAGCCCCGTGGTTCCTGGACATGTTTTATTGGAAGAGCAAAGTGAATGAGTTCCTCAGCTCCAATCTGATCAAATATTGGGACAGATTTAGAGGAGAGTTTTCTGCCTTTTTCATTGGTCTGATCTATTTCATCATTGTGCTCTTTTTTTTTGAAAAAGAAAGAGAACTGGAGCTCCATAAGAACAACATGTCATACATGGTGCTATGAGTCTTGGGGAGACTGCATAGGACTGTGGGAAAGAGAACTCAGGAGAATGGTAAAATGTTGCCCTGATAGCAAAACCAAAGTTGGTTATCTTCAAGGGCCGGGGGCGAGATGTGCTGGGGAGCTGATGATGGACCAGTTTATGTTGGGCATGGACCCCTGCGATTCCTTAATGTTTACGTACTTTCTGGCCAATGAAATAAAGGCCATCTGGTATCCAAGAACAATAATGTATGTTGACAGCCATGGCTAGATTTGGAGATCCTCTAAACATGAACTAAGTGAGTGTCTGAGGCTGATTCAAACTCGGGCCTTCCTGATTCTGACCCTAGCACTCTACCTACAGCATTGTCACCTAGAAGCCCAAATTACAGGGGGGAGATTAAAAATTAAGTCTTTCCTGATCCTAAAGCACTGTTCTACCCTTGACTAGACATTATCAATGCTCTAAGATCCAGTAAAGGATTTTACTGCAAAGAAAACAAGACTTCAAGAGACCCTGCTAAAACAAATTCATTGAAGCTGATTCTTTGAGAACAGGAGACATTTGTGGGACCATGAGCAAGTCACTTTACCCTATTTGCCTCAGTTTCCTCATCTATAAAATGAACCGGAGAAGAAAACGACATACCACTCCACTATATTTGCCAAGAAAACCCCAAAAGGGGTCAGGAAAACCTGGATGTGGCTGAAACAACAGCAAAAATATAACCTATGACTTGTTTGTCATGGACTATGGGCAATTTGCTTCTTGGTCTCAGTTTCTTCATCTGTTAAAGGAGAATAACAAAACCTGTAATATCTACCTAGCTCAGGGAATGATTTGGAGCTTATTATATTATATTATTATAATTTGCTTCATAAAAAGGTGATAGGAAAGTATTTCTCTTCTCCTCCTCATCATTCACCAGCATACCTCCCTCCTTAAGGCCTCTGGAATTTTCCGCTCTCAGACTCAAAGGGTGGATGGATGCATCCAGGTCCCCCCCCCCCACCCCGCTATGTGATTCTCCTCCCTGCTCTGACCCACAATTTCTCATTTCTTCTTTGCCCACTCCCGCCAACTCAGAACATTCTAACTCATGCTAATCTTTGTCTCCCTCATCTCCATGCTAGGTCACAGAGACCTCAGAGGCTCAAATTGTGACTTTGCATTCTCCAAATTGAGTACAGGCCTTTTCCGCCCAATGGATCTTTTTTATTTTTTTGATAGATTTTTAATATACATTTGTTGAGCTGGACTGAATGAAACTCATTGTGGGGGGAGGGGACGAGTCAGAGGAGGGAGGAAATTTTGCAAACTCACTTCATTTGTGATGTGGGCATCTATTTCAGGATCTTAATAACTAACAGGCTTGGTTCTTATCACCCTCAAGTACAGTTTCACAAGAAAAACCTTGACCTTGAAGAACATTCTGGAAGGTGGATGGGGGAGGAAGGAGAAGAGCGGCGTTGGCAGCCGTTGATTTCCAACAACAGCAAATGTCCCATGGGGTTTCTACGGCCTTTTCTCGACTTACGGGGGGGATTAAAGGAGTCAGAGCCAAAAGGGAAGCTCAAAAATCAGCTAGTCCGACTCCCTCATTGTACAGAAGGAGAAACTGAGGTGCAGGGAATGAGAATGACTTGAATAAAGAGACATGTAGTTTGGGATTAAAGGGATTAGAGCCAAAAGGGAATCTCAAAAGCCAGCTACTCTGACTCCCTCATTTTACAAAAGGAGAAACTGAGAACTGAGGTACAGGGAGTGGAAGTTACTTGTATAAGAAACACATAGTGTGGGATTAAAGGAGTCAGAGACAAAAGGGAGCCTCAAGAGCCAGCTAGCTAGTTCATCTTCATTTTACAAAAGGAGAAACTGAGGCGCAGGGAATGGATGTGACTTGTATAAAGAAACACATTATTATTTACATAATAGATACATAATACATAAATACATAAAAGAAACATATTAAAGGAGTCAGGGCCAAAAGAGAGCTTCAGAAGCCAGCTAGCTAATTCACCTTCATTTTACAAAAGGAGAAACTGAGGCGCAGGGAATGGAAGTGACTTGTATAAAGAAACACATAGGATCCTAGATCTAGAGATGGAAGGGACCTTAGAGGCCATTTGGTCCAACCCCTTCACTTTTCAGAGGGAAAAACAGAGATGCAGGGAGGAGAAATGAATTAGAATGAGGATTCTAATCTGCATTTCCTGCCTCTATTGTCCTTCCCATAATGATTCAATAGCAAGTTCACATAAAGAAACTGAGGTGCAGGGAATGGAGTGACTAGCCCAAAGTCACTTAAGTAGCAAGGTCAGGTTTGAACTTAGATCCTCTGCTTGGTGGATAGTGCAAAAATTGTTATCATGGTTTTATGAAGAAGGATACTGAGGCTCAAGAAGGTTTAGTGATTCCTCAAGGTCACACACCTAGTAAGTGTTAGAAGTAGGATTACAATCCAGATCTCCTGGGTCCTCCTTTGTCCATAATGGTGGACTACCCCCCTACCCAGAATCCCCAGCAAATCTGCTTTCTGCCCCAAGTGCTCAAAGGCACTGCTCTGTTTATCCATAGTTAGTGAGGTGGGGGAATGTAGGGCCAAGGTGGAAGGAAAACCAAGAACTAGAAAGGGTTAAGTAAGAAGCCCTGGCCTCTGTTCCTTGCATCTCTGGGTCCTGGAGTCGATGATTTGACCCATCACTGAATCTCCTTAGGCCCCAGTTTTCTCATTTTTACAAGGAGGGGATTATATCAACTAGCTCCACATCACTTATGTTCTATGTTCTGGGACTCCTCCAATCAATCAATAACCAACAGACATTTCAGGTCCTCCTTTGTGCCATGGACTGTGTTGGGTGATGGAGACATAAAGATAGAAAATGAAATAATCTCTACTTTCCATTCTCATGGGGAATGGATGCAAAATAAATTTAACAAGAATAAATACAAAGGAGTCAAGCTCAAGGTAGTCAGGGAGGGAGGACTCTGGTAGTTGGAGAAGTCAGAAAAGTTTTCATACAGAAGAGACCTGAGCTGCATCTTAAAGAGGGACTCAACAAGGTAGAGAGGTGAGGAGGGGGAGCTTTCCAGGCGTAGGGCAATAGTCACCGCAAAGGCATGGAGAAGGGAAATGGAATTCCACATGTGACAAACAGAAAGGCCAGTCTGGATGGGCCATAGAGTGAGGGAGTCATTACTTTTCCGCCATGAAGTTGGAAAGATCCACTGGATCTTTAATGATCTCTGCTCCTCTCACTTGACATCAACTGGTTCTCTGCTAGAAAGGCAGACATCTTCTGGGTAAAAAAAAAAAAAAAAAAGAGATCACTATTTCCTATCTTGACTCAAAGCCAGGCCTGGGGGCCCTATGTTGAGCAGGATTTATCCTTTGAAACAAGATGCTTCCGTTTTTTTTCTGCTTCCTTAAATTATCGAAAGCTAAGAAAAGCTTTGTTGACATCAAAAAGAAGAGCTGGGTTAGTTATCGGAGAGGACACCAGATGTCTTACATCCTCCTCTCCTCCCCCATGGCTTCCCCTTCGTTGGGGCTGCCTTACCCAAAGTAGAAAGGGCTTCCTTGAGAGTTAGCAACTTCATCTTTACCAAAGGTCTTCAAGAAGAGGCTGGGAGTATTAGAGATGAGAGGCTTGTTCAGTCATGGCTTGGGCTACTGTGGACATCTGCCAGCTCTCCATCTTGACCTCTCCCAATCCAGTTCTGGAGAGAGAATTTCTCCCTCTTGCCCCATACTTCTCCCTTTAGTCCGTTAGGGTTTTGATAGCTAGTCCTGCCAAGATGGAGGAGAAAGAAGGAGGAATCATCATATTCAGAGGTGATCACAGAGTCCCTTGTCTCCCTTTATCTATGAGATAATAAACAGGAGCATCATGATTCAAACCCAGGTCCTCAAGTCATGAGATCCTAGATCTAGAGCTGGAAGAAAGGGAAGAATTCAGCTAATCCTACCACATCATTGTAGAGGAAGAGAGTGGGAGACCAGGGAAATGAAGGAATCTTGGGCTAGAAGAGTCCTTAGAGACCAACCCCTTCATTTTACACATGGGGAACTTAAGGCTCAGGAAAAAGAAGTGACTTGACCAGGCTCACACAGCTGGTGTCTAAAGCAGGATGCGGACCCAGATCTAGCCATTACACCAGGCTGTGACTGATGGACGTCATCATTTCAACTTTTTAACATAGACTCTTCCTTGTCTCTTTGTAGCCAATCAGTTATCAAATCCTGACCATTCTGCTGCCATAATACCCTTCTCTGCCCTCTCCCACTGACATCAACAAAAATCAGGCCCCCTGTGGCCAACTTCCTAAACTAATGACAACCGACTCAGAACTTTTCTCTCCTCTTTTTTTAATCATTTGTTTTTCTTTTACAAGGCAAATGGAGTTAAATGACTTGTGTGGAGTCACACAGCTAGGAAATACCAAGTGTCTGAGGCTGGATTTGAACTCAGACCGTCCTGAACCCAGGGCCAGTGCTCTATTCTCTGTGCCATCTAACTGCTCCTTTTCTCTCTTTACTCTCTGCCTGCTCCAATAGTCCTGTACCCTCGTTCACTCACTAAATCCCCTGTTTGGTGTGGAAAGCTTTGGACCCAACCTAATCACTGGCCAAAATAGCCTCTTCTCGTGATTTATCACCTGTGGCTCTCCATTTCCCACCTCCAGGGCTTTCCACAGGCTGCATTTCTTCACCTCTGCCTCTTTAGGATCCCTGGCTCCCCTCAACCCTTAGCTCAAATGCCATCTCCTATAGGAGATTTCTACTGAGCACCCTTCCCAGCTGCTAGTGTCTCCCTCCTTGAAAAAAAAAACAAACTCACCTTATAACTATCTTATATCTTCCTATATAATGCTGGCCCTCCCATTAGAAGGTAAACTACTTGAGGGTAGGAGCCATTTTGATTTCTATTTGGATTTTCCCAACATCAACAGTAGATGGGACTGACTCCTTTAACCAAACAACAATCATTTCATCAACTTGCTCTTGTGCACAGAGTTCTGTGCTGGGCTTCCAAGGGAAGGTTTGGATAAGACATTCTCCGTCCTCCTGGGGTTCCTGCCCGGCAATTTTTAACCAGGGCTCCTCTAGGGTCTGTGGATAGATTCCAAGGTTCTCTGATCTTGGACAGGAAAAACAAAACCTTGCACCTTTATTTTCACTAACATCTAGGGGAAATTTAGTTTTTCCTTTAATCACTGGAAAATCCAATTCTAAGAAAGGGATTGTACTAAGCCAGACAAAAGTGAAGAATCCCTAGTTGGGCAAAAGCATAAAATGAAAGCAGTGAACTTAGCACAAAGATGATCCCTGCTGTGGTTCTCTGATGTCTAGCTCTCAAACAGCAAGCATGTATTAAATACTGCCATTAGCTAAGAACCATGCTAGACACTGAGGAAAGTGGAGCAGTGGCTAGAGCTTTGGGTCTGAAGGCAGAAAGCCCTGAGTTCAAATCTGGCCTCAGATATTAACCTAGGTGTGGAACCCCAGAAATATCATCGTATCTCTTTCTGTCTTGATTTCCCCATATGTAAAATAGGGATAATGATAGTGCCGGCCTCCCAAGGTGACCGTGAGGATCTGAGGAGATACAAATTGTAAAGAGTTCAGCACAGTGCTTTGCACATAATAATAAGCCTTTTATTTTCAAACATATGCATGGATAATTTTCAACATTCATCCTTGCAAAACCTTATGCTCCCAAATTTTTCCCTCCCTCCTCCCCTAGATGGCAAATAATCCAATCTATGTTAAACATGGGCAATTCTGCTACACGTATTTCCACAATTATCATGCTGCACAAGAAAAATCTGATCAAAAAGGAAAAAAATGAGAAAGAACAAAATGCAAACAAAAACAAAAAAGGAAAAATACTATGTGACATCAAGATCAATGGCCCTTTTCCTTTCCTCTATCAGTCTCTGCCTTTGGAAAATCTGCCTCTCCTTGATGCTCCTTTAACTTCCAGTTCCAAGGTCACCTCTTCCAGGAAGTCTTTCCTGATTTAGTCCCTGCCCCACTCTAGACCTCACTTAGAATATAGTTGCTGATTTTCTTAAGAACTTGCCATGTTCTGGTTTATTTTAGTAATTCTGTAGGCCTTGCGTCCCAGTAAAAGATACAAGGGCAAGAACCAGATCTTGCTTCCTTCTAGACCCCTCTGGTGGCAACTGGACAGCCCTGGCCATCTCGGCCCAGAGAAAGCACCAAATGATGGTTGTGAACATGAGCTGCAGAAGCTCGGATCACTTCACAGTCAGAGATCGGGGTGGGAGCTCACCCACTTAAAATGAGGAGGTCCCTCATTTTAGGGAGGCCTGGAGATTCTGGGATTTCATGGCCATGAGATCACGGCTGCCACTTCTGGGGCCCAGAGCCTTAGCCTTGCCTGATTTGGCTTTGGTGGGGTGGGGGACCCTGGGATGTATGGCTTATCTTACACCACCTCCCTCCTGTGATGGTGTTTCCAAATAGCCTTCTCACAAACCCCAAGGCCTCAGCCTGGCTTGCAGAGTCATGATCAGAGGGAAGTCCTGTTCACCACAGCCTAGACTCCAGGCCACCTCAGTTGCTTAAGAGTGACAGTTGAGCTTTTCATCAGCACCCCCTCCCTTAACCCCACTTGCCCCTTCTCCAATCTTCCTTCCCCTCTTCTGGGGCCTTCAATAACAGAAGCCTGGGTTCTTTCTCCAGAAGCCCACTTCCCTCAGGGAGGGCGCCAGGGCCTCATGGGGCATTCCTTCAGCTTCCCAACATGGCAGCTAGCTGGGGGGAGGCTCTCAACTTCACCTTCCCCACATGGTTGGGCTTCTCTGAGTACCTCCAGACAGAGTCCCAGAGTCATGTTGTGAGTTGGACTAACTCGCAGGGCCGAGTTAGCCAAAGCCTCTTCTGCCCTGTTGGGCCTGAAAGCACTAGATAGCCAGAATTATGATTGAGGCCTACAGGAAAGACTGAGGATTCCATCAGCTGGCTAAGCCCACAGGGGGGAATTCCCCAGCACTGCTGCATGGGTGGCCCAGCCTGTCTGTGACCTGGAGATAAATCCCAGGGCATTGTTTGAGACCCCCAGGGATTAAGCAACTTGCCTGGAGCCACAGAAACAATGTGTCCGAGGGGAAATTTGAACCCGAGTCTTCTTGACTTAAAACTCAGCAATTTTCTACCTCTCTACAGGGCCTCTACTAATAATGATAATTGTGATAATGCCGATGTTATCGCCAACAAAGGATCATCCAGTCTCTTCCTTGAACCCCTCCAAATTACCCCATTCTACTCTGAATGAAGTCATCAGACTGGAGAGTTGGATGAGAGCTTGGAGACTTTCAAGTTCAGCTCTGAGACAATAAAGAGGCCCCTCTCCAACCTTCCTGTCGGAGGCTATCCAGGTGGTCACTGAAGGGGAGCCCGCCATCTTCCTCAGAAATGACCAGTTCCATTTGGGAGGGCAATGCTAATCATTGGGAAGTTTTTCTGGACCTAGAATTGAATTTGCTTTTTGGCAAATCCCTCCCTCCTTCCTGAAGGCTCTGTTTCCAAGATATGACAACAGACAGACGCCATTCCAGCCTCTTTCATCGCATCCTCATGTGGCAAAAAATGTGATGTCCTTTTCCATCCTGGCTGCCCTCCTCTGGACATTCTCCAGCTTACCAGGATCCTTCCTAGGCCATGGAACCTGGAAATATACATGATAGACCCATAGTAGACCAAGACCCAAGTCAGGCAAGGCTATCTCTCTGGGCCCCAGGTACTGGATCAAGCCTGAGGAGGGCTAAGTGGAGCAGGAAGTCCCCTGAAGGAACTACCTAATTGCTTGTTCCTCAGCACCAGGCCTCAAGAGCACATTCATTTTCTTGGTTACCATTTCACACCATTGACTCAAATGGAGCTTGAGGTTCATGTCAACTCCCAGATCTTTTTCAGATGAATTGTTCCATTGCCATGCTCCCCTACCTGATACTTGTGAACCAACACATAATTTTTTATTTAGTTTTTGTAGCTTTTTATTTTCAAAATATATACAGATAGCTTTCAATACTCACCCCTGCAAAAAAAAATCTTGGGTTCCAAATTTTTCTCCCTCTCTTTCCTTCTTCTCCCCCAGATAGCAAGTAATCCAATATATGTTAAACTTGTGCAGTTCTTCTATACATATTTCCACAATTATCATGCTGTACAAGGAAACCAGATCAAAAAGGGAAAAAAAAAAAAAACAAAATGCAAAAAAAAAAAAAAGAAAAAGAAAAAATGCAAGCAAACAACAAAAAGACAAAATATTATCTTGTGATCCACACTCAGTCCCCACAGCCCTCTCTCTGGGTGCAGATGGCTCTCTCTATCACAAGTCTATTGGAATTAGCCTAAATCACATCAATGTTGAAAACAGCCACGTCCCTCAAAATTGATCATCTTATGATCTTGTTTTTGCTATGTACAATGATCTCCTGGTTCTGCTCACTTCACTTAGCATGAGTTCTCTCCAGGCCTTTCTAAAAGTCATCCTGCTGATCCTTTCTTATAGAACAATAATATTCCATTACATTGATAACTTATTTAGCCATTCCCCAACTGATGGGCATCCACTCAGTTTCCAGTTCTTAGCCATTACAAAAAGCTGCTACATTTTTGCATATCACACATAATTTTTTAAAACTATATAACACTATGTTCTATTGTATTTTTATTTATTTTGTTAAGTATTTCCCAGTTACATTTTTTAGAGGCACTAAGTGTCTAAAGCCAGATTTGAACTCAGATCCTCCTGACTCTGGTGCCTCTGCCCACTGCACTACCTAGCTGCCCATTTTTTTTAGGTTTGATTAATTTAAATTTTATTTATTCTATTTTATTATTTCTTACCTTACTTTTATTTATTGAATATTTTTATTTTTATTCTATTTTTATTGAAGCTTTTTATTTCCAAAACATGTGCAATGATAATTTTTCACCACTGATCCTTGCAAAACCTTGTGTTCCAATTTCCCTTCCTTCCCTCCACCCCTTCTCCTAAATGACAGTAATTCAATATATATTAAACATGGTAAAAATATATGTAAATATATAAATAAAACATATATATCCAAAATAGACATACCTATTTATACAATTATCTAGCTGCACAAGAACAGTCAGATCAAAAAGGAAAAAAATGAGAAAGAAAATAAAATCCAAGCAAACAACAAAAGAAGTGAAAATGCCGCCCATTTTTCAAAATCCTGCTCTGCCCTTCATTTATTTAGACATGAAAGAATATTGAATTCCCTTTACAGCCAATCTACAAGAAAATAAATGGGGCAGATGTAGGAAAATTGATAGGAAAATTGATTCCTATTGAAATCCATGTGATTTGACTCGGCCCATTCAATGCTTGGATGCTGACTTTGTCATTCAGTGCAGTGTTAGTTATCCCTCCCCACTCTGTGGTGTCATTTGCAAATTCAATGAGCGTGTCATCTCTATCTTTATCCAATTTATTAAAATCCTAGGGCCAAGCACAGATCCCTGGGGTACTCTATTGGAGACCTCTTCTACAAACACCACCTACTTCTAAGAGTAGCAACAGCTACTCTGTGTGCAACAGAGATAATATTTGTAAAAGCCGTCAGTACAGTGTCTGGCACATAATGGAACTCTACACATGCTTATTCCCTTCCTTTTCCTTTGTTGAGTATCTCTTGAATAAAGTTGAGACCCCATTTTCCCCATCCCAGGACTGCTGAACATGGTCACAAAATTGGAGAGCTGCCATTTGGAAGGGTCTTCAGCAGACATCTAGTCTAACCGTCCTCTCAAAGTTATCCCCGTCTACAGATATAACTCATCTGGGCCCAATGGCTTGACCGGCTCAAGATCACAACCTTCCCTCAGGCCGGGCCCAGCTAGAGCTTTAGGAATACCAGCACAAGGCCTCAGACCTTCTTCCAACCAGAGCCGGTGGCCTTTACTGAAGAAAGGAACCATTACTCTAAAGTGGCCTACCTACCTTATCCCTACCAATGACAAATGCGGACCGCCACCAGCTCCCAGCAGGTGGGTGCCGGGAGCTTGCAATGGCAGCATCTCACAGACTGCCATTTCTGTTTCCAGTTCAGTCTCCACAACCTTTTGGGGAGAAAGGTCCAGCCATCCCCACCAATTAGCAACCAACCCACGGGGCAGGGAAGGCACCCTGAGGAGGGGCAGGGGCAGAGAAGGCACCCTGTGGAGGGACAGGGGCAGAGAAGGCACCCTGAGGAGGGGCAGGGGCAAGGAAGGCACCTTGTGGAAAGGCAGGGGCAGAGAAGGCACCTGTGGAAAGGCAGGGGCAGAGAAGGCACCCTGTGGAGGGGCAGGGGCAGAGAAGGCACCCTGCGGAGGGGCAGGGGCAAGGAAGGGCACCCTGTGGAGGGGCAGGGGCAGGGAAGGCACCCTGTGGAAAGGCAGGGGCAGGGAAGGCACCCTGCGGAGGGGCAGGGGCAGAGAAGGCACCCTGCGGAGGGGCAGGGGCAGGGAAGGCACCCTGTGGAAAGGCAGGGCAGAGAAGGCACCCTGTGGAGGGGCAGGGGCAGAGAAGGCACCCTGTGGAGGGGCAGGGGCAGGGAAGGTACCCTGCAGAGGGATGGGAGACACCGTGTATGTGTCAGGTCTGTCAGGCCAGAATCACCGCCTTGACCACTATCTCCCCTCAGCTCCAGTTGATGTCCTTGGACTCCCAAAGTAAGTGCCGGGGAATGATAACGCCTCCCACCTAGGGCTGCCCGCCATTATCCTGGGAAGCAGCCCAGGTCAGTGGGGATGTAGCTTGGCAACCGCTCCTTAAGGTGCTATTACCAGAGTTACTGAAGACCTAGAAAAGAAAGTCCTTGGCCCAGTCCAGTCCTGACACAATTTTGTCTATGGGAATGACATCCAAGAGGCGGCCTGGCCATCTGCTTGGCTGATACCCTACGGATGGTGAGAGCTTGCCATCTGATGTGCTGCTGGGGGAACCTTCCCTTGGCATTGTCTCCCCTGTTAGAATGGCAGCTCCTGAATAGTGGGGCAGTCTGACTTTTCTATTTGTACTGCAAGTGCCTAGAATAATGCTTTGCACACAGCAAGTGCTTAATAAATGCTTTAAGCATTCAGTCAGTCATTCAAGGACAACGAGACACACAAAGTTAGAGCAGTACCTGCCATAGAGCCTTACAAGCTCGTATTGGTCTGATCAACCACAGTCGGACACATTTGACTCTGACATCATGATGTCATTCTGGTCCTCTTCGAGAGGGACCGGGACTGATCAGGGGCTCGAATGGGGTGGCAAGATGCTATAGTGGATAGAGTGCTAGACCTGGACTCAGGAAGACAATCTTCAAATTCAAAATACTGTGACTGTGTGACCCTGGCAGGTCACATGATCCTCTTTGCCTCAGTTTCCTCATCTGAAAATTGAGCTGGAGAAAGAAATCAGAAACCACTTCAGTATGTAAGCCAAGAAACGCCCAGTGGGGGGGCAGCTAGTTGGTATAGTGGACAGAGCACCAGCCCTGAAGTCAGGAGGACCTGAGTTCTAATATGGCCTCAGACACTTGGCCCTTCCTAGCTGTGTGATCCTGGACAAGTCACTTAACCCCAATTGCCTCAGCAAACAAAACAAAAAACCCCAACCCTGTGAAGTCAGCAAGAGCCTGAACAGCAATAACAAGCTCTCTTATAATTCCCTTACTTCGATTTCAGCTCCCTCTTGGCCATTTTTGTTTGGACCTTTGCAGTCCAAAGGAAAAGCCATCTCTGACTCACTGAATGATGCTCAAACATGGATATTGCTTTTGACCAGGAGGTGGGAGAGTACCGGTACCGAGGGCAGCAGCCATCGCCAGAGCTGTTGACTCGGTTGGTTGGTTTTAGTGGATTTTCTTCGTTACAAGGGAAGGTTTTCTTAGTTCTCGGGGGTACAATAAGGAAACAGATGTGGTGTTAAAAAAAACAAACCCAAAAGACAGCAAGAAAATTTCATAAACAAATCAAATGGGAAAAACCTTTCATGAGCACTCAGAAACCCAATGTCTCAAGCATCCCGTGATCTGCTTCTTGCTGCCCTTGACCAAACAAAACTTTTCTGAGGAGAACCTGGGAGCCTGCTCGCTGCTCAGCCACTCAGCTGCTTCATTTATGAGGGAATGCCCTGCCAGGAGTGGCCCTTGTATAACAGCAGGTGCTTAGCGCGCCAACAACAAAATTATAACATATAGGAGCAGGTTTGGGACTCGGAATTTCCCAGAATTCCTAGCTGGGGAAACTGAGACACTGGATAGGGAAACGACTTGTCTGAGGTCACATACCACGGGTAGCACAGGGTCATACTGTCAGTAGCTTTTATAGGCAGGGTGTGATTTTCCCCCTCTGTCCACTGTGCCACACTACCTTTCATTAGTAGATGATCTAGAAAGCATATTCTGAGTTCCCTTGACCCTTCCCGCTGCCCTGCTATCGCCACCGCGGAAGGGAGCTACGCGGCTTAGCATCATTCTGGACTTTGTTCTTTGTTTTATAAGTGGCAATGGCCCAATACCAGGTGACTAGCTGACAGGTGATGAAACTTTCTGGGCTTAACAAGGTTGGCCTTCGACAAACAGTGTGCTGCCAGGGTCCCACGGAGAGCCTTGCCAATTTGGTGGACACTCCCCGGGCTTGTGATCCATCGGGGCAGCCTTGGAGAACCCTGGCTCACCTCCAGGGTATGCTCAAACATTTGAATGTGGCCTTGTACAGAATCAGAATTATTACACCCAATTTACAGGTGAGAAAATGGAGGGGCAATGAGTTGGAGAAGTGACTTGTCTGGGTCAAGTGGCTGATAAATATTGGAGTTGAGAGTTTACTTCCTTTCATAGGATTCAGAGCTGAAAAGGGCCTTAGAAGCTGCATGGTTCAGTCTCCTCGTTTTTAAAGAGGAGGAAGTTGAGGCACAGGGAGGGACCAGCAGGGATTTGCTCGAGGTCACATATCAGAGAGCTAGAACTGGAAGGGACCTCAGAGGCCGGTCAACAAGCACTCGCCATGTGCCAGGAACTCTGCTAAATACTGGGAAGTCAAAGACAGACAGAAACCTGGTCTCTGCCCTCATGCGGCTCACAGTCTAATTGAGATGATGTGTTCACAACCAGGAAAGTACAAAATGTATATGGAACAGGGGGAAAGTAAGCTCAAAGGAGAGGCAAAAGCAGGCAGGGGCCCAGAGAGGCTCTTCCTGCAGAAAGGGGAGGAAGAGAAGGGAAAGGAAGGGACGGAGAAAGGGAAGGAGAAAGGAAAAAGGAGAGGAGAGGAGGAGAGGAGAAAGGAAAGGAAAGAAAGAAGAAAGGGAAGGAAGGGAAGAGAAGGAAGGGAAGGGAAGGAAGGGAAAGAGGGGAAGGGAAGGAAGGAAGGGGAGGAAGGAAGGGAAGGAAAGGAAGGAAGGAAGGAGTAAGTAGGGGAGATGAGAGGATGGGAGTACAGGAGAGAGGGAGGAGAAAGAGAGCAGGGAAGGAAAAGAGAGAGGAAACATTTATGAAGTGTCGACTAAGTGCCTGGCCCCGTGCTAAGCACTTTCCAAATATCTCATTTGATCATTACAACCACCCCAGGAGGTAGGTGCTATTATAATCCCCATTTGATAGTTGGGGAAACAGAGGCAGACAGTGACTGTGCAGCTCACTCAGCTTGGCTTGGCCAGTTAGACTTGCCCAGGGTCCCATGACTGGCGTCCCATGACTGAGGCCGGATGTGACCTCAAGTCTTCCAGGCCTCAGGTCCCACTCTCCACTGGACCATTTAGGCTGTCTCTGAGCTAACAGCTCGGAACCACCTGTCCAACCTCCCGTAGGCAGAGAGGGCGTGTGTTTGGCCAGGGTCACACAGAGAATGAATGGCCAAGCTGAGGCTAGTGGTGGAATGTTCGAGTTTGAAATTAGAATTCTGGGTAACAACACCCCTGCTGCTCTTTACCTTGACCCCTGAGGGTGCTGACAGAGAAAAGGAGATGCCCTTCCCAGCTGCCCCTGCTTTCCTAAGTGGGATGAGAACCACCCCCTTTGTCTGAGACAGTCCCGAGAGAGAATGTTGGGCCCCTGAGGGCACTGGCCCAAAAGGGCTCTAAAGTCTCCTTCCCTGGAGGATGGGCTTGGGCAGCCTGCCGCCGGCCTCCTTACCAGTGGGAAATGAGGCATTTGCTGAACCCCACACTGTGTTTTCTGGGCTCTTCCCTTGCCTATTGACATGGGCCCCTAGCTTTAGGCTAGATATTTAGGCGGAAACAAAGACCTGGAGGACAAATGATATCCGATCCTACAGAAAGGAAGTGGCAGAGGCAAGATTTGAACCCCAAACCTCTGACTCTTTCCCTTCTAGCCCCAGTATGTGTTTTATTTTCCCATGGTGCCTTCACCAGCCTGAAAACCCCTGCTGCCTCAGGAGTTTCATAGCCCTCTGGAGCTGGGTAAAGCCCAGCTAATGATCAGTGTGCTCCTGGGAGAGGCCCTGCCCAACTGCCCAAGGAACCCATGCCTCAGAACAGTGGTTCCTTGCTTGGAGGTTGTATGGGAGGGGGTCCCATCCCAGGGCCCCCTGAGGCCTTAGCTTTCCCTCTCCCAAGCACTTTCTGCCCTATTCAAGTTCCCTGAGTACTGTGTGTCATGGGAAAATCCTGCTGCTGATCCCATCAGCCAGAGTGGGAAGCTTTGGACAAGCCCTGTCCTTCTCTCTGAGTTCCCTCCAACTCTGCTATCCTAGGGCCCCCTAATCTTAGCCCATCTCCAGGCTCCAGAGGGTCTTTCTGCTTGGTAGCACCCACATAACCTTCCTTTGTGAGAGGCATGAGAGTCCGTACTCGGATCCTAAAAGCGGCTTCCACCCGGCAGCGCAGGAGTGAGAGCACTGCAAGGGTACAGGCCTTTGGAGGGCTCTCTAGCAACAGGGGGTCCAGGAGGTTCCATGGAGAACCTCCTTCTCCCAACCCAGAGTCCCATGGGAAGATGGGGCAAAGGGACTGAAGGTTTGGGGGGTCCTTGTTTGAAATGGCCCAATGAAAAGTCTTGAAAAAGCTTTGGTGGCTATCTTAATAATGGGGGAATGGAGCCCCCTTGTGGCGGAAATGCTTCCCATGACTTGCTTGACAGTTGGATTCTCTGCTTTAAAAGGCCTAGGCTTGGCAAGCCATGGCCCTCAGACTCAGTGCCCTTAGGCCCCAGGGGGTCCTGGGCTTGGACCCCCTCCCGCACAAGCTCCAAGCAAGGAAGCACCATTATCAGGCATGGGTTCCTTGGGCACTTGGGCAGGGCCTCTCCCAGGAGCTACTCTGATCATTAGTGGGGCTTTTGCCAGCTCCAAAGGGCTACCCCATTTTTTGGGGGGGGGGGAGAAAAAAGTCTCTTCTTGGACCTTATAGAGGAAAGCTACTGACCAGGGAATGTTTCCAGGTTTCCCAAGAGTTTTCTGTGACAAATCGATAGGATTCGAGAGCTTTTGGAGGCTGAGGGAGAAACGGAAACACTGAGGCAGGATATCGGCTTAGGGTCAGGGACTAACGTTGGCGGTATTTGAAGCTAGGCCTTCCTCTAGCCAAGCTGCCATGTTTCATTTCTCTAGATAACTGGGAAGAGGTTTGGGCCAGAGGTCTTCTGCCTCTAGGATACCCCTCAGATGGTTCACAGAGGGCTCTCAGAGCATCTCCCAGAAGGCCAACAGGACATCTGCTGAGTTCACAGGGGAGGAACAGAGAGGAAAGGGGACCAGGTAACATGGTATGACTCTGGCGGGGGAGCAGCTTGGTTACTTATTACCTGTGTGTGACCTTGGAGAAATCACCAAAACTCTCTAAACCATAACTTCCTCATCTATAAAATGGGAGGAAAGTTATTTCTGAGGTTCCTTCTAGCTCCAAACTTATGATCTCTTTGTGCGCCTCAGTCTCCCCACTTGTAAAATGACGAGGTTATACACTTCTGTACTTCCACCAACCCATTACCCTGGAGAGGGCAGAATCAAAGATCTGAAGCTAGAAGAAACCTCAGAAACAACTTCCCCTCTCTTGAGAAAATTGAGACCCAAAAAGAACAAGCGCTTTCTCCAAGATCTCAAGAGGGGATGCAGTTTCAATTCAAACCCTCTGGGTTCAGACCCTATGCTCTCTCCTCTGCTTCAACAGCTTCATTTTATGGAGGGAACCGGAAATCCCCCAAAGTTTGATGATTTGCTTCAGGCAGTAAGTGACAGAGGCAAAATACACACTTGCCAAGTGCACCCTCCCTTAGGAATAGTCCCTCTGATTCCCCCACCACCAGGAAAAGTCTCCAAACCTTCTCCCACAATCCCTCCAGCAGCAGGGACAGCCCCACTGTCAACCCAGTCCTTGCAGGACCTCGGAAGGCAATGAGTTTAGGGGACTCCGATGTGCTCCACACTCAGTACACCAGGCCCTTTACGGCTACTAAGGGCCTCCCAGCAAGTCTGAAAGCCTTCTACACCTCCATTTCCTGCCCCCCAACAAGGGACAGCCTCACTCTCAAACTAAGCATTCCATAACCTAGGAAGACAAAGAGTTTGGGGTCTCAGATGTGCTTCACCCTCAGCTGACCAGTCCCCTTCCTGCTGCCCAGACTCTCTCAGGAAGTCTTCAAGCTTTCTCTGCCTTCCAATTCTCACCCCACAAGAGGGAGAGCCCCACGCAAACCCAATTCTTCCAGAAGCTTGGAAGACAAAGGGTTTAGGGGTCTCCGATGTGCTCCACCCTCAGTTGACCATCTGCTTTCCTGCCACCAAGGCCCTCCCCAGGAAGTCTTCACACATTCTCTCCCCCAACAAATCTTCGCCCCCATAGGAACAGCCCAGCTCCCAATATATTTCTTCCAAAACCTTGGAAGTCAATGAGTTTGGGGTCTGAGATGTGCTTCACCCTCAGTTGACCAACCTCCTAACAGGTACCAAGGCCTACCAGGAAGTTTTCAAGACTTCTCCCCCGCCCAATATCTCCCCCAACAGGGATAGCCCCATTCTAACCCCAGTCCTTCATTACTTAGTAAGACAGTGAGTTTAGGGTCTCAGATTTGCACCACCCTCAGTTAACCAGCCCCTCCCTTTACCACTACTCAGTCCCTCCCAGGAAGTCTTCAAGCCTTTTCTCCCCAAAATCTCTCTCCAACTGGGGCAGCCCAACTCCCAACCCTACATTTCCTGAAGCTTGGAAGACAGTGAGTTTTGGGGTCTCAGATGTCCTCCACTGTCAGTTGACCAGGTTCCTTCCCACTACCCAGGCCCTCCTCCCAGGAAGTCTTCAACTCTTCTTTCCCCACCCCCACAACACGGCAGCCCCACTATCAATCACTCCAGTTCTTCAGAAGCTTGGAAGACAGTGAGTTTGGGAACATTGACCCCACCCCCTTTCTCCTATCCAGTCCCTCCCAGGAAGTCTTCAAGCCTTCCTTCTCCCCCAAAATCTCTCCCCCCAACAGAGACAACCCCACTCCTAACACATTTCTTCCAGAACCTTGGAAGACAATGGGTTTAGGGGTCTCCGATGTGTTCCACCCTCAGTTGACTGGGCCCCTTACCGCTATCCAGGCCCTCCCAGGAAATCTGAAAGCCTTCTCCCCCCCAAAAAAAAATCTCTCCCCCAACAGGAATAGCCCCATTCTTAACCCTATATTTCCCTGAAGCTTGGAAAACAAAGCGTTTTGGGGTCTCCAATGTGCTCCACCCTTAGTTGATCAGGTCCCTTCCAGCTACCCAGACCTTCCCAGGAAGTCCTCAAGCCTTTCCCCCCCCCCAAAGTATCTTCCCCCAACAGGAACAGCCCCACACAAACCCAATTCTTCCAGAAGCTTGGAAGACAATGAGTTTAAGGGACTCTGATGTGCTCCACCCTCAGTTGACCAGCCCCCTTCCTGCTACCCAGGAAATCCTGGGAAGTCTTCAAACCTTCTTCTCCCCCTCCAAATCTCTCCCCCCAACAGGAACAGCCCCACTATCAACCCTAAGTTTCATGAAGTTTGGAAGGCAATGAGTTTAGGGGACTCTGATGTATGTCACCCTCAGTTGACCAGCCCCCTTACAACTACCAAGGGCCTCCCAGGAAGTCTTCAAGCCTTCTACATGCCCAGTTCCTGTCTCCCAACAGGGACAGTCCCATTCTAACCCCAGTCCTTCATTACTGAGGAAGACTGAGTTTAGGGGTCTCAGATGTGCTACACCCTCAGTTGACCAGGTCTCTTCAAGCTATCCAGACCTTCCCAGGAAGTCTTCAAGCCTTTTCTCCCCCCCAAAATCTCTCCCCCAACAGGGGCAGCCCCACTGTCATCCCTAAGTTTCTTGAAGTTTGAAAGACAAAAGTGTTTTGGGGTCTCTGATGTGCTCCATTCTCAGCTGACCAGCCTCCTTCCTGCCATCCAGGCCTTCCCAGGAAGTCTTCAAGCCTTCTCCCCTAAAAATCTCTCCCCCCAACAGAAACAGCCCCACTCTAAACCCAACCCTTCCAGAACCTTTGAAGACAGAGTTTTAGGGATTCTGATATGCTCCACCCTCAGTTGACCAGCCCCCTTCCCTGTACCCAGGCCCTTCTAGGAAGGCTTTAACCCTTCTTACCCCCCAATTCTCTCCTCCCAACAGGAACAGCAACACTCTTAACCCTGTATTTCTTGAATCTTGGAAGACAATGATTTTAGGGGTCTTCGATGTCCTCCGCCGTCAGTTGACCAGCCCCTTTCCTGCTACCAGGTCCTCCCAGGAAGTCTTCAAGCCTTTTCTCCCCCAAAATCTCTCCCCCCCAACAGGAACAGCCCCACTCTAAATCTAAGTCCTTCAAGAACCTGAAAAGACAAAGAGTTTTGGGGTCTCAGATGTGCTCCATGGTTAGTTGACCAGCCCCCTTCCCACTAGCCAGGCCCTCTTAGGAAGTCTTCAAGCCTTATCTTCCCCCCAACAGGGACAGCCCCACTATCAACCCTATGTTTCCAGAAGTTTGGAAGGCAATGAGTTTAGGGAACTCTTATGTACTCCACCCTCAGTTGACTGGGCCCCCCTCCAGCTTCCCAGGCCCTCCCAGGAACTCTTTAAGCCTTCTCCCCATCCACAATTCTCTCCCCCCAACAGAGACAGGCCCACTATCAATCCTAGGTTTCCTGAAGTTTCCTGAGTTTTGGGGTCTCCAATGTGTTCCACCCTCAGTTGACCAGCCCCATTCCCAGTACCCAGGCTCTCCCAAGATGTCTTCAAGCTTTCTCTCCCACAAAAATCACTGCCCCCAACAGGGACAGCCCCACTCTCAATCCTACCTTTCCTGAAGCTTGGAAGACAATGAGTTTAGGGGTCTCCGATGTGCTCCACCTTGTTGCCCTTCCCTGTACCCAGGCCCTTCCAGGAAGGCTTTAACTCTTCTTCCCCCCAACAGGAACAGCAACTCTCTTAGCCCTACATTTCTTGAAGCTTGGAAGACAGTGAGTTCAGGGGTCTTCAATGTCCTCCACTGTCAGTTGACCAGCCCCTTTCCTGCCACCAGGCCCTCCCAGGAAGTCTTCAAGCCCTCTCTCCCCCCAAAATCTTTCCCCTGTAACAGGAACTGCCCAACTCTAAATCTAAGTCCTTCAAGAACCTGAAAAGACAAAGACTTTTGGGGTCTCAGATATGGTCCATGGTCAGTTGAACAGTCCCATTCCTACTAGCCAGGCCCTCTCAGGAAGTGTTCCAGCCTTCTCACCCCCAAGAAATATCTTCCTCCAACAGGGACAGTCCCACTATCAACCCTACATTTCCTGAATTTTAAAAAGCAATGAGTTTTGGGGTCTCTGATGTGCTCTACCTTCAGTTGAACAGCCACCTTATGGTGACCAAGGGCCTCCCAGGAAGTCTTCAAGCCTTCTCCCCCCCCCCCAATCTCTTCCCCCCCGAACAGGGGCAGTCCCACTCTAAACCCAACCCTTCCAGAACCTTTGAAGACAATGGTTTTAGGGGTCTCCGATGTGCTCCACCCTCAGTTGACCAGCCCCCTTCCCACTACCCAGGCCCTCCCAGAAAGTCTTCAAGCCTTCCTTCTCCCCCAAAATATCTTCCCCCCAACAGGGACAGCCCCACTCCCAACACATTTCTTCCAGAACCTTGGAAGACAATGGGTTTAGGAGTCTCCATGTGCTTCACCCTCAGTTGACTGGGCCCCTTACCGCTATCCAGGCCCTCCCAGGAAATCTGAAAGCCTTCTCCCCCCCAAAAAAAAATCTCTCCCCCAACAGGAATAGCCCCATTCTTAACCCTATATTTCCCTGAAGCTTGGAAGACAAAGAGTTTTGGGGTCTCCAATGTGTTCCACCCTTAGTTGACCAGGCCCCTTCCAGCTACCCAGACCTTCCCAGGAAGTCCTCAAGCCTTTTTTCCCCCCAAAGTATCTTCCCCCAACAGGGACAGCCCCACGCAAACCCAGTTCTTCCAGAAGCTTGGAAGACAATGAGTTTAAGGGACTCTGATGTGCTCCACCCTCAGTTGACCAGGCCCCCTTCCTGCTACCCAGGAAATCCTGGGAAGTCTTCAAACCTTCTTCTCCCCCTCCAAATCTCTCCCCCCAACAGGCACAGCCCCACTATCATCCCTAATTTTCTTGAAGTTTGAAAGACAAAAGTGTTTTGGGGTCTCTGATGTGCTCCATTCTTAGCTGACCAGCCCCCTCTAAATCCAGTCTCTTCCAGAACCTGAAAAGACAAAGAGTTTTGGGGTCTCCAATGTGTTCCATCTTCAGTTAACCATCTGCTTTCCTACCACCAAGGCCCTCCCCAGGAAGTCTTCACACATTCTCTCCCCCAACAAATCTCTCCCCCCCATAGGAACAGCCCAGCTCCCAATACATTTCTTCCAGAACCTTGGAAGTCAATGAGTTTGGGGTCTGAGATGTGCTCCACCCTCAGTTGACCAACCCCCTAACAGGTACCAAGGCCTCCCAGGAAGTATCAAGCCTTCTACCCCCCCCCCCAATCTCTCCCCCAACAGGGACAGTCCCATTCTAACCCCAGTCCTTCATTACTTAGTAAGACAGTGAGTTTAGGGTCTCAGATTTGCACCACCCTCAGTTAACCAGCAACCCTCTTACCTAGACTACCCAGTCCCTCCCAGGAAGTCTTCAAGCCTTCTTTCTCCTCCAGAATCTCTCCCCACAACTGGGATAGCCCCACACATACCCAATTCTTCCAGAACCTGGAAAGAGTTTTGGGGGTCTCCAATGTGCTTCATTTTCAGTTGACTAGGCCTCGCCCCGCTACCTAATTCCTCTCAGGAAGTCTTCAAGCCTTTCACCCCAAAATCTCTCCCCCCAAACTGAGACAGCCCAACTCCCAAACCCATTTCTTCCAGAACCTTGGAAGACAATAGGTTTAGGGGACTTCCATGTACTCCACCAGCAGCTGATCAGCCCCATTCCCCCTACCCAGGCCCTTCCAGGAAGAATGAAAACCTTCCCCCCTCTCTGAATCACTACCTCTCCCAACAGTGACAGCCCCACCCTAAACCAAACCCTTCTAGAACCTTGGAAGACAATGGCTTTAGGGGACTCTGATGTGCTCCACCACCTTCAGTTGACCAGCCCCCTTCCTGCTATCCAGAAAATCTTCAAGAATTCTTCCCCACCAATCTCTGCCCCCCAACAGGGATAGCCCCACTCTGAACCCAATACTTCCAGAACCTGGAAAGAGAGAGTTTTGGGGTCTCCAATGTGTTCCACCCTCAGTTGACCAGCCCCATTCCCAGTACCCAGGCTCTCCCAAGATGTCTTCAAGCTTTCTCTCCCACAAAAATCATTGCCCCCAACAGGGACAGCCCCACTCTCCCCAGGACTCCCAGAGGCTTGGGAGACAATGAGTTTAGGGGTCTCTGATGTCCTCCACTGTCAGTTGACCAGGTTCCTTCCCACTACCCAGGCCCTCCTCCCAGGAAGTCTTCAACTCTTCTTTCCCCACCCCCACAACACGGCAGCCCCACTATCAATCACTCCAGTTCTTCAGAAGCTTGGAAGACAGTGAGTTTGGGAACATTGACCCCACCCCCTTTCTGCTATCCAGTCCCTCCCAGGAAGTCTTCAAGCCTTCCTTCTCCCCCAAAATCTCAACCCCCAACAGGGACAACCCCACTCCCAACACATTTCTTCCAGAACCTTGGAAGACAATGGGTTTAGGGGTCTCTGATGTGCTCCACCCTCAGTTGACTGGGCCCCTTACCTCTATCCAGGCCCTCCCAGGAAATCTGAAAGCCTTCTCCCCCCCAAAAAAAAATCTCTCCCCCAACAGGAATAGCCCCATTCTTAACCCTATATTTCCCTGAAGCTTGGAAGACATAGAGTTTTGGGGTCTCCAATGTGTTCCACCCCTAGTTGACCAGGCCCCTTCCAGCTACCCAGACCTTCCCAGGAAGTCCTCAAGCCTTTTTTCCCCCCAAAGTATCTTCCCCCAACAGGGACAGCCCCACACAAACTCAATTCTTCCACAAGCTTGGAAGACAATGAGTTTAGGGGACTCTGATGTGCTCCACCCTCAGTTGACCAGCCCCCTTCCTGCTACCCAGGAAATCCTGGGAAGTCTTCAAACCTTCTCCCCCTCCAAATCTCTCCCCCCAACAGGGACAGCCCCACTCTCAATCCTACCTTTCCTGAATCTTGGAAGACAATGAGTTTAGGGGTCTCTGATGTCCTCCTCTGTCAGTTGACCAGGTTCCTTCCCACCACCCAGGCCCTCCTCCCAGGAAGTCTTCTTTCCCCACCCCCACAACACAGACAGTCCCACTATCAATCACTCCAGTTCTTCAGAAGCTTGGAAGACAGTGAGTTTGGGAACATTGACCCCATCCCCCTTCCTGCGACCCTCCCAGGAAGTTCTTCACTCTTCTCCCCCCAGATCTCTACCCCCAACAGGGAGAGACCCACTCTTAAACCCAGTCCTTCCAGAAACTTTGGAAGACAATGAGTTTAGGGGTCTCAGATGTGTTCCACCTTCAGTTAACCACCAGCACCCTTCCCAGTACCTCAAGCCCTTCCAGGAACTCTTTAAACCCTTCTCCCCCCAAAAATCTCTCCCCACAACAGGGACTGCCCACTCTCAACCTTACCTTTCCAGAACCTTGGAAGACAATGTGTTTAGGGTCTCCGATGTGCTCCACCCTCATTTGACTGAGCCACTTCCAGCTACCCAGGCCCTCCCAGGAAGTCTATAAACCTTCTTCCCCTTTCTAATCGCTTCCCCCAATGGGGACAGCCCCATTCTAAACCCAGTCCTTCCAGAACCTTGGGAGACCATAAGCTTAGGGGACTCCAATGTGCTGTACCCTCAGTTAACCAGTCCCTTTCCCACTGCCCAAGGCCCCTCCCAGGTTACAAAATATAAGAAAACACAATTCATAGGCCATCCCAGTTTATTTTTCCTGGATACATCCATCAACAGCAATCAGCATGGTGAGAAACAAGTTCCCACTGAGGCCCTAACTCACTTCCTCCTTCTCCCCTTTGTCATGGCCTCCCTGTTGTTAGAAATGCATCCTGTTGCCCAGAAAGGGCATGCCATCCATGCAGGGTAACAGGAAAGACATCGGAGGCCATCGACCCCAGTTGGGAGGACGGGGCCTGGCTTCCCTCCTTTGAAAAGTTTGTGTCAGGAGGTTGCTACCCTCTGGCCGGATGCTGATGGGGCCGGTACCCCACTGGGGAGACAACTGGGGCCACATATCTTCGTTCTGAAACTGCCTCCCAGGGACGGATGCCATGCTGTCTGCTTCCTCAGGTAGATCAGGTAGCTGGGATGCGGTGTCTTCGGCCTTGGTGTTCGTAAATCCCATGAAGAAAGGTCCGTTGCGATTATTGGGGCCGCCTGGTGGGGCCCAGTGTAGAGGCTGCTGGGGCGGTTTGGGGATAACCAGAGAACTCGCCTTTGTGCCGCCTTCCTTGACTTCTTTGGGATGGATGTGATCTATCCAACGAAGTGTCTTGGTCGGCTTCAGGGAGATAACTTGACGGGGTGGGGTGGATACTTTCTTGCTGCGTCCCATCTTTAGAAAGAAATAAAAATTGCAGCTACTTGATCTACTTGATGGTCCCTGAGCGGGGGAGTGTGACAAGCCCAAATAACACAAGAAGTCTCCGCTCTACAGCCCCTTGTTGTATGAGGGCCTTGTGGCCCCTGCAGCTGATTTTATAGTCTCAACAGCCAATCAGAGCAAGGCCATGACTGTTGCACGGGGTCTAGATCACAATGGGACTTGTGACCTAAGACCTGGGGGGGCAGGAGGCAGATCACTGCCCTAAAAGGCCTAGACCTAGCTCTGGAAAAATAGTTCCTTGGGAAAGTTCTTTTATATTCATTCCTTTCTATAAAATGGGGATTATTTTACCCTTCCCCTCACAGAGTTCCTTAAAGCACTATATAAATGTCAATTATAAAGTTTCCCCGCATAAGAAAGGCTTTCAAAAGACCTCCCCCAATTTGGATATCTGTAAAGGTTTCTTAGTATTTCTGCGGTTCCACTATAAAGACTTCCTTTAAAGATGTATGTTGTATCTCCTTGCTTGCCTCGTTTCCATATACTCCCATAAGTCCCGAAGAAATGGGGTGGGCCAGGGGCATCCTCTAGCTCTCCTTTCTCTGTAGGGAGTCCGGGAGAACTTGATTATCTCCCATCTTGTTTCTGTCACTTTTAGCCGTCACTCGACTTCATTAGAGAAAAAGGGCCAGATGTTAAATGAACTGGAAATACTTGAGGAGGACGATCCTGGTGGACCCCTCTAATGAATAGGGCTTAGTCCCCTGAGTGAATCTAAAAGATACCCCGCCCCTGTGTTCCCTCTACCTGGGAAATTCATTTAGCATCTGGTCTCTTTTCTCTGATTAAGTCCCAGACTTCTAACCCTAGAGCCTTTTACGGTCCTGATTCTACCTTGTGCGGTCCTAATTCTATGTTATGCACAGCTCGGGGTATGGGTAATGGCCAGTCATTTCATCGTTTGGGCCTTGCTATCTCCATCTGTAAAATCAGAGCAATCAGACCAGCTCTCTAAACAACAACCCCTCAGTCATGACAGTCCAAAGTTTCCCTATCTCTAAGCCTCAGTTTCCCATTATGCAAAGGGGCCAGACTTGGAGTTTTTAATCACAGGGTTTTTATTGGAGTCCACATGTGGATAGATTTTGGGGCAGGGGGAGGTGTATCATTTTTATAAACATGGTGACTATCACAGGACAGATTGTGTGGCCAAAAGAATTGGGGGGCGTGGAGGGGGTAGTAACAATTCACTTGCAAATTAGTTGCCCAGCAACCAGAATAAGTGGCAAGACCTAGGACCTCTGTGTTCATTGAGAGGCTCTGGAAAAGGATTCCAGTGGCTCACCAGATGGGGAAGAGGGAGTTTGCTGAGAAAACAGAATCTGATAGATCAAGTGCATGGATTCTCAGAGAAATGAATGGCAACTCTAGACCTGGACAGAAAGCCAGCTTCCAACGTAGGCAAGTGACTTCTTTGGGGACCCCAGTTTCCTTCTCTATAAAGTGAGAGAGTTAGGGGAGCTGAGTTCCAAGAACCCTCAAATTTGGAAACAATTTTTAGGAACAAGCGGCCATCTTTCCCAGAGATAGCTGGAGAGGGGAGAGCTTGGAGCGTTCTGTCCCCCTTTCGTTTTGGGAGAGGGTGCCTTTAAAGGCTAGGGGAGGGGGAGGCAGCAGAGTACCTGACCTGGAGCCAGAGAACCTGGGCTCATTCTGCTCTACAGTCTAACCTGTAAACCAAAAACTATTTCTACTTTACCATTTCTAGTATAATTTGTAACTGTATGGAGCTTTTTTAAATGTTCTAATAGCATGATTATGAGGTTGGGGGCCCTGGGCTTCTCCAGATTATGACAAAAGGGGCCAGAACAGAAAAAAGGTTAAAGATCTCTCATCTAGTCTAATCTGTAAACCAAAAACAATCTCTACTATACAATTTATTAAACAAGTTGTAACTTTATGGAGCTTTGTTCAGTGTTTTAAAAACATTATTGTGAGGGAGGGGGCCCTGGGCTTTTCCAGATCATGACAAAAGGGGCCAGAATAGAAAAAAATTAAGGATCTCTCATCTAGTCTAATCTGTAACAGGGCAGTTAACTGATTGTTAAAAGAATTCTGGAATTTTGTCAATGGAGGTCATGAGACCATCCAAGCCAAGGGCTCTTGAACTGGGGTGTGTAAACTTGCATTTGTTTAGATTTCCATCACTGGATTCAATACAATTTGTAAGCTTGTGTGGTTCCTTAAAATATGTTTTAAAAACAAGACTGTAATGAAGGGTGCCCTGGGCTTCTACAGATTATGACAAAAGGGCCCAGGGCATGAAAAAGGTTAAGGATCTCTCATGTAGTCTAACATATAAACCAAAAACAATTTCTGCTATACCATTTCTAGTACAATTTGGAACATTACGGAGCTTTTTAAAATGTTTTAAAACCATGATTGTGAGGAAGGGGGCCCTGGGCTTCTTCAGATTATGACAAAAGGGGCCAGAACAGAAAAAAGGTTAAGGATCTCTCATCTAGTTTAATCTGTAAACCAAAGCAATCTCTACTATGCCATTTCTTGTATAATTTGTAACTGCATGGAGCTTTTTTCAATATTCTAATAACATGAATATGAAAAAGGGGGCCCTGGGCTTCTCCAGATTATGACAAAAGGGGCCATAACAGAAAAAAGGTTAAGGATCTCTAATCTAGTTTAATCTGTAAACCAAAACAATCTCTACTATACCAGTTCTTGTAAAATTTACAACATTATGGAGCTTTTTAAAATGTTCTAATAACGTGAGGAAGTGGGCCCTGCGCTTCTCCAGATTATGACAAAAAGGTCCAGAACAGAAAAAAAGGTTAAGGGTCTCTCATCTAGTCTAACTTGTATACCAACAACAATCTCGACTATACAATTTCTAGTAGAATTTGTAACTTTATGGAGCTTTTTTAAATGTTCTAATAACATGATTATGAGGAAGGGGGCCCTGGGCTTCTCCAGATTATGACAAAAGGGGCCAGAACAGAAAAAAAGGTTAAAGATCTCTTATCTAGTCTAATCTGTAAACCAAAATCAATCTCTACTATACCATTTATTAAACAATTTGTAACTTTATGGAGCTTTGTTCAGTGTTTTAAAAACATGATTGTGAGGAAGGGGGCCCTGGGCTTTTCCAGATCATGACAAAAGGGGCCAGAATAGAAATGAGCTAAGGATCTCTCGTGTAGTCTAACATATGAACCAAAAACAATCTCTATTATACCATTCCTAATACAATTGTAACTTTAGGAACTTTTTTCAAAGTTCTAAAACGTGATTGTGAGGAAGGGGGCCCTGGGCTTCTCCAGATTATGACAAAAGAGTTCAGAACAGAAAAATGTTTAAGGATCTCTCATCTAGTCTAACCTGTAAACCAAAAACTATTTCTACTTTACCATTTCTAGTATAATTTGTAATTGTATGGAGCTTTTTTAAATGTTCTAATAGCATGATTATGAGGTTGGGGGTCCTGGGCTTCTCCGATTATGACAAAAGGGACCAGAACAGAAAAAAGGTTAAGGATCTCTCATCTAGTCTAATCTGTAAACCAAAAACAATCTCTACTATACCATTTATAATACAATTTGTAACTTTATGGAGCTTTTTTCAATGTTCTAAAAACATGATTGTGAGGAAGGGGGCCCTGGGCTTCTCCAGATTATGACAAAAGGGGCCAGAACAGAAAACATTAAGGATCTCTCATGTAGTCTAACATATAAACCGAAAACAATCTCTGTTATACCATTTTCAATACAATTGTAACTTTATGGAGCTTTTTTCAATGTTCTAAAACCATGATTGTGAGGAAGGGGCCCTGGGCTTCTCCAGATTATGACAATAGAGGCCAGAACAGAAAAAAAAAGTTAAGGATCTCTCATCTAGTCTTATGTGTAAACCAAAACAATCTCTACTATAAAATTTCTAGTGCAATTTGTAACTTTATGGAGCTTTTTTAAATGTTCTAATAACATGATTATGAGGAAGGGGGCCCTGGGCTTCTCCAGATTATGACAAAAGGGGCCAGAACAGAAAAAAGGTTAAAGATCTCTCATCTAGTCTAATCTGTAAACCAAAAACAATCTCTACTATACCATTTATTAAACAAGTTGTAACTTTATGGAGCTTTGTTCAGTGTTTTAAAAACATGATTGTGAGGGAGGGGGCCCTGGGCTTTTCCAGATCATGACAAAAGGGGCCAGAAAAGAAAAAAGCTAAGGATCTCTCATCTAGTCTAATCTGTAACCCATAAACAATCTCTACTATACCATTTCTTCTACAATTTGTAACATTATGAAGCTTTTTTCAATGTTTAAAAAACATGCCTGTGTGGAAGGCTGCCCTGGGCTTTTCCAGATTATTACAAAAGGGGCCAGGGCAGAAAAAAGTTAAGGATCTCTCATGTAGTCTAACACATAAACCAAAAACAATCTTCATTATACCATTCCTAGTACAATTTGTAACTTTATGTGTCTTTTTAAAATATTTTAAAAATAGGATTGTGAGGAAGGGGGCCCTGGGCTTCTCCAGGTTATGAAAAAATGGGGCAGAATAGAGAAAATGTTAAGGATCTCTCATGTAGTTTAATCTGTAAGCCAAACCAATCTCTACTGTACCATTTCTAACACAATTTGTTAGTTTATGGAGCTTTTTTCAATGTGTAAAAACATGACTGTGAGGAAGGGAATCCTGGGCTTCTCCAGATTATGACAAAAGAGGCCAGAACAGAAAAAAAAAGTTAATTATCTCTCATCTAGTCTTACGTGTAAACCAAAACAATCTCTACTATAAAATTTCTAGTGCAATTTGTAACTGTATGGAGCTTTTTAAATGTTCTAATAACATGATTATGAGGAAGGGGGCCCTGGGCTTCTCCAGATTATGACAAAAGAGGCCAGAACAGAAAAAAGGTTAAAGATCTCTCATCTAGTGTAATTTGTAAACCAAAAACAATCTCTACTGTACCATTTATTAAACAATTTGTAACTTTATGGAGCTTTGTTCAGTGTTTTAAAAACATGATTGTGAGGAAGGGGGCCCTGGGCTTTTCCAGATTATGACAAAAGGGGCCAGAATAGAAAAAAGGTTAAGGATCTCTCATGTAGTCTAACATATTAACCAAAAACAATCTGTATTATTACATTTCTAATACAATCTGTAACTTTATTGAACATTTTTCAATGATTTAAAAATATAATTCTGAGGAAGGGGGCCCTGGGCTTTTTCAGATCATGAGAAAAGGGTCCAGGGCAAAAAAAAAAAGGTTAAGGATCTCTGATGTAGTCCAACTTGTAGACCAAAAACAATCTTTTCTTTAACATTTCTAATACAATTTGGAACTTCATGGAGCTTCTTTAAATGTTCTAATATGATTATGAGGAAGGGGGTCCTGGCCTTGTCCAGATTATGACAAAAGGGGCCAGAACAGAAAAAAGGTTAAGGATCTCTCATCTAGTCTAATCTGTAAACCAAAAACAATCTCTACTATACCATTTCTTGTACAATTTGTAACTTTATGGAGCTTTGTTCAGTGTTTTAAAAACATGATTGTGAGGAAGGGGGCCCTGGGCTTCTCCAGATTATGACAAAAGGGGCCAGAACAGGAAAAAGGTTAAGGATCTCTCATCTAGTCTAATCTGTAAACCAAAAACAATCTCTACTATACCATTTATTAAACAATTTGTAACATTATTGAGCTTTTTTCAGTGTTTTAAAAACATGATTGTGAGGAAGGGGGTCCTGGCCTTGTCCAGATTATGACAAAAGGGGCCAGAACAGAAAAAAGGTTAAAGATCTCTCATCTAGTCTAATCTATAAACCAAAAACAATCTCTACTATACCATTTATTAAACAAGTTGTAACTTTATGGAGCTTTTTTCAATGTTCTAAAACCATGATTGTGAGGAAGGGGACCCTGGGCTTCTCCAGATTATGACAAAAGGGGCCAGAACAGAAAAAAAAGGTTAAAGATCTCTTATCTAGTCTAATCTGTAAACCAAAAACAATCTCTAGTATACCATTTATTAAACAATTTGTAACTTTATGGAGCTTTGTTCAGTGTTTTAAAAACATGATTGTGAGGAAGGGGGCCCTGGGCTTTTCCAGATCATGACAAAAGGGGCCAGAATAGAAATGAGCTAAGGATCTCTCGTGTAGTCTAACATATGAACCAAAAACAACCTCTATTATACCATTCCTAATACAATTGTAACTTTATGGAACTTTTTTCAAAGTTCTAAAACGTGATTGTGAGGAATGGGGCCCTGGGCTTCTCCAGATTATGACAAAAGGGGCCAGGGCACGAAAAAGGTTAAGGGTCTCTCATGTAGTCTAACATATTAACCAAAAACAATCTGTATTATTACATTTCTAATACAATCTGTAACTTTATTGAACATTTTTCAATGATTTAAAAATATAATTCTGAGGAAGGGGGCCCTGGGCTTTTTCAGATCATGAGAAAAGGGTCCAGGGCAAAAAAAAAAAGGTTAAGGATCTCTGATGTAGTCCAACTTGTAGACCAAAAACAATCTTTTCTTTAACATTTCTAATACAATTTGGAACTTCATGGAGCTTCTTTAAATGTTCTAATATGATTATGAGGAAGGGGGTCCTGGCCTTGTCCAGATTATGTCAAAAGGGGCCAGAACAGAAAAAAAAAAGTTAAGGATCTCTCATCTAGTCTAATGTGTAAACCAAAACAATCTCTACTATAAAATTTCTAGTGCAATTTGTAACTGTATGGAGCTTTTTAAATGTTCTAATACCATGATTATGAGGAAGGGGGCCCTGGGCTTCTCCAGATTATGACAAAAGAGGCCAGAACAGGAAAAAGGTTAAGGATCTCTCATCTAGTGAGATCTGTAAACAAAAAACAATCTCTACTATTCCATTTATTAAACAATTTGTAACATTATTGAGCTTTTTTCAGTGTTTTAAAAACATGATTGTGAGGAAGGGGGTCCTGGCCTTGTCCAGATTATGACAAAAGGGGCCAGAACAGAAAAAAGGTTAAAGATCTCTCATCTAGTCTAATCTGTAAACCAAAAACAATCTCTACTATACCATTTATTAAACAATTTGTAACTTTATGGAGCTTTGTTCAGTGTTTTAAAAACATAATTGTGAGGGAGGGGGCCCTGGGCTTTTCCAGATTATGACCAAAGGGGCCAGAATAGAAAAAAGTTAAGGATCTCTCATGTAGTCTAACATATAAACCAAAAACAATCTCTGTTATACCATTTGTAATACAACTGTAACTTTTATGGGAGCTTTTTCAATGTTCTAAAACCATGATTGTGAGGAAGGGGACCCTGGCTTCTCCAGATTATGACAAAAGGGGCCAGAACAGAAAAAAGGTTAAAGATCTCTTTATCTAGTCTAATCTGTAAACCAAAAACAATCTCTAGTATACCATTTATTAAACAATTTGTAACTTTAGGAGCTTTGTCAGTGTTTTAAAAACATGATTGTGAGGAAGGGGGCCCTGGGCTTTTCCAGATCATGACAAAAGGGGCCAGAATAGAAATGAGCTAAGGATCTCTCGTGTAGTCTAACATATGAACCAAAAACAACCTCTATTATACCATTCCTAATACAATTGTAACTTTATGGAACTTTTTTCAAAGTTCTAAAACGTGATTGTGAGGAAGGGGGCCCTGGGCTTCTCCAGATTATGACAAAAGGGGCCAGGGCACAAAAAAGGTTAAGGATCTCTCATGTAGTCTAACATTAAACAAAAACAATCTCTACTATACCATTTCTTGTACAATTTGTAAATTTTTTGAGCTTTTTTCAATGTTTTAAAAACATGATTATGAGGAAGGTGGTCCTGGGCTTCTCCAGATTATGACAAAAGAGTTCAGAACAGAAAAATATTTAAGGATCTCTCATCTAGTCTAACCTGTAAACCAAAAACTATTTCTACTTTACCATTTCTAGTATAATTTGTAATTGTATGGAGCTTTTTTAAATGTTCTAATAGCATGATTATGAGGTTGGGGGTCCTGGGCTTCTCCGATTATGACAAAAGGGACCAGAACAGAAAAAAGGTTAAGGATCTCTCATCTAGTCTAATCTGTAAACCAAAAACAATCTCTACTATACCATTTATTAAACAATTTGTAACTTTATTGAGCTGTTTTCAATGTTTTCAAAACATGATTGTGAGGAAGGGGGCCCTGGACTTTTCCAGATTATGACAAAAGGGGCTGGAATAGTAAAACATTAAGGATCTCTCATGTAGTCTAACATATAAACCGAAAACAATCTCTGTTATACCATTTTCAATACAATTGTAAGTTTATGGAGCTTTTTTCAATGGTCTTAAACCATGATTGTGAGGAAGGGTAACCTGGGCTTCTCCAGATTATGACAAAAGAAGCCAGAACAGAAAAAAGTTTAAGGATCTCTCATCTAGTCTAACCTGTAAACCATAAACAATCTCTACTATACCATTTTTTCTACAATTTGTAATGTTATGAAGCTTTTTTCAATGTTTAGAAAACATGCCTGTGTGGAAGGCTGCCTTGGGCCTTTCCAGATCATGACAAAAGGGGCCAGAATAGAAAAAAGGTTAAGGATCTCTCATGTAGTCTAACATATTAACCAAAAACAATCAGTATTATTACATTTCTAATACAATCTGTAACTTTATTGAGCATTTTTCTATGATTTAAAAATATAATTCTGAGGAAGGGGGCCCTGGGCTTTTTCAGATTATGACAAAAGGTTCCAGGGCAAAAAACAAAAGTTAAGGATCTCTCATCTAGTCTAATCTGTAAATCAAAAACAATCTCTACTATACCATTTCTTCTACAATTTGTAATGTTATGAAGCTTTTTTCAATGTTTAAAAAACATGCCTGTGTGGAAGGCTGCCCTGGGCTTTTCCAGATTATTACAAAAGGGGCCAGGGCAGAAAAAAGTTAAGAATTTCATTGAGTCTAAAATAAAACCAAAAACAATCTTCATTAACCATTCCTAGTACAATTTGTAACTTTATGTGTCTTTTTAAAATATTTTAAAAATAGGATTGTGAGGAAGGGGGCCCTGGGCTTCTCCAGGTTATGAAAAAATGGGGCAGAATAGAGAAAATGTTAAGGATCTCCTCATGGTTTTAATCTGTAAGCCAAACCAATCTCTACTGTACCATTTCTAACACAATTTGTTAGTTTATGGAGCTTTTTTCAATGTATTAAAAACATGACTGTGAGGAAGGGAATCCTGGGCTTCTCCAAATTATGACAAAAGAGGCCAGAACAGAAAGAAAAAGTTAAGTATCTCTCATCTAGTCTTACGTGTAAACCAAAAACAATCTCTACTATAAAATTTCTAGTGCAATTTGTAACTGTATGGAGCTTTTAAATGTTTCTAATAACATGATTATGAGGAAGGGGCCCTGGCTTCTCAGATTATGACAAAAGAGGCCAGAACAGAAAAAGATTAAAGATCTCTATCTAGTGTAATTTGTAAACCAAAAACAATCCTACTATACCATTTATTAAAAATTTGTAACTTTATGGGGCTTTGTTCAGTGTTTTAAAACATGATTGTGAGGAAGGGGCCCTGGGCTTTTCCAGATTATGACAAAGGCAGAATAGAAAAAGGTTAAGGATCTCTATGTAGTCTAACATATTAACTAAAAACAATCTGTATTATTACATTTCTAATACAATCTGTAACTTTATTGAACATTTTTCAATGATTTAAAAATATAATTCTGAGGAAGGGGGCCCTGGGCTTTTTCAGATCATGAGAAAAGGGTCCAGGGCAAAAAAAAAAAGGTTAAGGATCTCTGATGTAGTCCAACTTGTAGACCAAAAACAATCTTTTCTTTAACATTTCTAATACAATTTGGAACTTCATGGAGCTTCTTTAAATGTTCTAATATGATTATGAGGAAGGGGGTCCTGGCCTTGTCCAGATTATGACAAAAGGGGCCAGAACAGAAAAAAAAAGTTAAGGATCTCTCATCTAGTCTAATGTGTAAACCAAAACAATCTCTACTATAAAATTTCTAGTGCAATTTGTAACTGTATGGAGCTTTTTAAATGTTCTAATACCATGATTATGAGGAAGGGGGCCCTGGGCTTCTCCAGATTATGACAAAAGAGGCCAGAACAGGAAAAAGGTTAAGGATCTCTCATCTAGTGAGATCTGTAAACAAAAAACAATCTCTACTATTCCATTTATTAAACAATTTGTAACATTATTGAGCTTTTTTCAGTGTTTTAAAAACATGATTGTGAGGAAGGGGGTCCTGGCCTTGTCCAGATTTTGACAAAAGGGGCCAGAACAGAAAAAAGGTTAAAGATCTCTCACCTAGTCTAATCTGTAAACCAAAAACAATCTCTACTATACCATTTATTAAACAATTTGTAACTTTATGGAGCTTTGTTCAGTGTTTTAAAAACATGATTGTGAGGGAGGGGGCCCTGGGCTTTTTCAGATTATGACAAAAGGTTCCAGGGCAAAAAAGAAAGGTTAAGGATCTCTCATCTAGTTTAATCTGTAAATCAAAAACAATCTCTACTATACCATTTATTAAACGATTTGTAACATTATTGAGCTTTTTTCAATGTTTAAAAAATATGATTGTGAGGAAGGGGGCCCTGGGTTTTTCCAGATTATGACCAAAGGGGCCAGAATAGAAAAAAGTTAAGGATCTCTCATGTAGTCTAACATATAAACCAAAAACAATCTCTGTTATACCATTTCTAATACAACTGTAACTTTATGGAGCTTTTTTCAATGTTCTAAAACCATGATTGTGAGGGAGGGGGCCCTGGGCTTCTCCAGATTATGACAAAAGGGGCCAGAACAGAAAAAAAGGTTAAAGATCTCTTATCTAGTCTAATCTGTAAACCAAAAACAATCTCTAGTATACCATTTATTAAACAATTTGTAACTTTATGGAGCTTTGTTCAGTGTTTTAAAAACATGATTGTGAGGAAGGGGGCCCTGGGCTTTTCCAGATTATGACAAAAGGGGCCAGAACAGAAAAAAGGTTAAGGATCTCTCATCTAGTCTAATCTGTAAACCAAAAACAATCTCTATTATACCATTTCTAATACAATTGTAACTTTATGGAGCTCTTTTCAATGTTCTAAAACATGATTGTGAGGAAGGGGGCCCTGGGCTTCTCCAGATTATGACAAAAGGGGCCAGGGCACAAAAAAGGTTAAGGATCTCTCATGTAGTCTAACATTAAACAAAAACAATCTCTACTATACCATTTCTTGTACAATTTGTAAATTTTTTGAGCTTTTTTCAATGTTTTAAAAACATGATTATGAGGAAGGTGGTCCTGGGCTTCTCCAGATTATGACAAAAGAGTTCAGAACAGAAAAATGTTTAAGGATCTCTCATCTAGTCTAACCTGTAAACCAAAAACTATTTCTACTTTACCATTTCTAGTATAATTTGTTACTGTATGGAGCTTTTTTAAATGTTCTAATAGCATGATTATGAGGTTGGTGGTCCTGGGCTTCTCCGATTATGACAAAAGGGACCAGAACAGAAAAAAGGTTAAGGATCTCTCATCTAGTCTAATCTGTAAACCAAAAACAATCTCTACTATACCATTTATTAAACAATTTGTAACTTTATTGAGCTGTTTTCAATGTTTTCAAAACATGATTGTGAGGAAGGGGGCCCTGGACTTTCCAGATTATGACAAAAGGGGCTGGAATAGTAAAACATTAAGGTTCTCTCATGTAGTCTAACATATAAACTAAAAACAATCTCTGTTATACCATTTTCAATATAATTGTAAGTTTATGAAACTTTTTTCAATGGTCTTAAACCATGATTGTGAGGAAGGGTAACCTGGGCTTCTCCAGATTATGACAAAAGGGACCAGGTCACGAAAAAGGTTAAGGATCTCTCATGTAGTCTAACATATAAACCAAAAACAATCTCTATTATACCATTTCTAGTACAATTGTGACTTTATGGAGCTTTTTTCAATACTCTAAAACCATGATTGTAATGAAGGGGGCCCTCGGCTTCTCCAGATTATGACAAAAGGGGCCAGAATAGAAAACGGCTAAGGATTTCTCATTTAGTTCAACCTGTAAACCAAAAACAATCTCTACTATAACATTTCAAAAACAATTGGTAACTTTATAGAGCTTTTTGAATGTTCTAAAAACATGATTTTCAGGAAGGGGGCCTGGTCTTTTCTAGATTATGAAAAAAGGGCTTATTTCAGAAAAACGTTAAAGGTCTCTCATCAAGTGCATGGATTCTCAGAGAATTGAATGGCAACTCTAGACCTGGAGAGCAGGACAGCTTCCATCTTAGGAAGTCATTTCTTTGGGGACCCCAGTTTCCTTATCTGTAAAGTGAGAGTTAGCGGAGTTAGGTTCCAAGAATTCTTGAATTTGGAAACAATTTTTAGGAACAAGTGGCCATCTTTCCCAGAGATGGCTGGAGAGGGGAGAGCCTGGCTATAATAGAGCTTTCCTTCCCCCTTACATTTGGGAGAGGGTGAATTTAAAGGCTAGGGGTGGTGGGAGGCAGCAGAGTACCCGGCCTGGAGCCAGAGAACCTAGGCTCATTCTGCTCTGTACAGGGCAGTTAACTGATTGTTAAAAGAATTCTGGAATTTTGTCAGTGGAGGTCATGAGACCATCCAGGCCAAGGGTTCTCGAACTAAGCTTGCATTTGTTTAGATTTCCATCACTGGGTTTCAATACAATTTGTAAGCTTGTGTGGTTCTTTAAAATATGTTTTAAAAACAAGACTGTAAGGAAGGGGACCCTGGGCTTCTACAGATTATGACAAAAGGGGCCAGAAGCGAAAAACGGTTAACGATCTCTCATCTAGTCTAAACTGTAAACCAAAAACCATCTCTTCTATACAATTTCTAACACAATTTGTAACTTTATGGAATTTTTTAAATGTTCTAATAACGTGATTGTGAGGAAGGGGGGCCTGGGCTTCTCCAGAATATGAAAAAAGGAGCTAGTTCAGAAAAAGGTTAAAGATCTGTCATCTAGTCTAACCTGTAAACCAAAAACGATCTCTACTATACCATTTCTAACAGAATTTGTAAGTTTATAGAGCTTTTTTCAATGTTTCACAAACATGATTAGGAGGAAGGGGGTCCTGGGTTTCTCCAGATTATGACAAAAGGGGCTAGCACATGAAAAAGGTTAAGGATCTCTCATGTACTCTCACATATAAACCAAAAACAATCTCTACTATACCATTTCTTGAACAATTTGTAAGTTTTTTGAACTTTTTTCAATGTTTTAAAAACATGATTATGACGAAGGGGATCCTGGGCTTCTCCAGATTATGACAAAAGAGTTCAGAACAGAAAAAAGTTTAAGGATCTCGCATCTAGTCTAACCTGTAAACCAAAAACAATTTCTACTTTACTATTTCTAGTACAATTTGTAACTTGATGGAGCTTTTTTAAATGTTCTAATAACATGATTATTAGGTTGAGAGTCCTGGGCTGCTCCGATTATGACAAAAGGGGCCAGAACAGAAAAAAGGTTAAGGATCTCTCATCTAGTCTAATCTGTAAACCAAAAATAATCTCTACTATACCATTTATTAAACAAGTTGTAACTTTATTGAGCTGTTTTCAATGTTTTCAAAACATGATTGTGAGGAAGGGGGCCCTGGGCTTTTCCAGATTATGACCAAAGAGGCCAGAATAGAAAAAAGTTAAGGATCTCTCATGTAGTCTAACATATAAACCAAAAACAATCTCTGTTATACTATTTCTAATACAACTGTAACTTTATGGAGCTTTTTTCAATGTTCTAAAACCATGATTGTGAGGAAGGGGATCCTGGGCTTCTCCAGTTTCTGACAAAAGGGGCCAGGGCATGAAAAAGGTTAAGGATCACTCATCTAGTCTTATATGTAAACCAAAAACAATTTCTACTATAACATTTATTAAACAATTTGTAACTTTATTGAGCTTTTTTCAGTGTTTTAAAAACATGATTGTGAGGAAGGGGGCCCTGGGCTTTTCCAGATTATGACCAAAGGGCCAGAATAGAAAAAAGTTAAGGATCTCTCATGTAGTCTAACTTATATATAAAGCAAAAACAATATCTAGTAGACCATTTCTAATACAATTGTAACTTTATGTAGCTTTTTTCTGTGTTCTAAACCATGATTGTGAGGAAGGGCCCCTGGCCTTCTCCACATTATGACAAACGGGGCCAGAACAGAAAAAAGGTTAAGGATCTCTAATCTAGTTTAGTTTGTAAACCAAAACAATCTTCTACTATGCCATTTCTTGTAAAATTTACAACTTTATGGAGCTTTTTAAAATGTTCTAATAATGTGAGGAAGTGGGCCGTGTGCTTCTCCACATTATGACAAAAAGGGCCAGAACAGGAAAAAAAGTTTAAGGATCTCTCATCTAGTCTAACCTGTATACCAACAATAATCTCTACTATACAATTTCTAGTACAATTTGTAATTTTATGGAGCTTTTTTCAATGTTCTAAAACCATGATTGTGAGGAAGGGCCCCTGGCCTTCTCCACATTATGACAAACGGGGCCAGAACAGAAAAAAGGTTAAGGATCTCTAATCTAGTTTAGTTTGTAAACCAAAACAATCTTCTACTATGCCATTTCTTGTAAAATTTACAACTTTATGGAGCTTTTTAAAATGTTCTAATAATGTGAGGAAGTGGGCCGTGTGCTTCTCCACATTATGACAAAAAGGGCCAGAACAGGAAAAAAAGTTTAAGGATCTCTCATCTAGTCTAACCTGTATACCAACAATAATCTCTACTATACAATTTCTAGTACAATTTGTAATTTTATGGAGCTTTTTTCAATGTTCTAAAACCATGATTGTGAGGAAGGGGGCGCTGGGCTTATCCACATTATGACAAAAGTGGCCAGAACAGAAAAAAAGTTAACGATCTGTCATGTAGTCTAGCATATAAACCAAAAACAGTCTCTATTATACCATTTCGAATACAACTGCAACTTTATGGAGCTTTTTTCAATGTTCTAAAACCATGATTGTGAGAAAGGGGGCCCTGGGTTTCTCCAGATTATGACAAAAGAGCCAGAACAGAAAAAAGGTTAAGGATCTCTCATCTAGTCTAACCTGTAAACCAAAAACAGTTTCTACTTTACCATTTCCAGTACAATGTGTAACTTGATGGAGCTTTTTTCAGTGTTCTTAAACCATGATTGTGAGGAAAGGGTCCCTGGGCTTCTCTAGATTATTACAAAACAGAACAAAAAAGGTTAAGGATCTCTCATCTTAGTCTAACCTGTAAACCCAAAACAATTTCTATTATACCATTTCTAATGCAATCTGTAACTTTATTGAGCTGTGTTCAATGTTTTAAAAACATGATTGTGAGGAAGGGGGCTCTGGGCTTTTCCAGATTATGACAAAAGGGGCCAGAACAGAAAAAGGTTAAGGATCTCTCATCTAGTCTAGCCTGTACACTAAAAACAATTTCTACTTTACCATTTCTAGTACAATGTGTAACTTTATGGAGCTTTTTTCAGTGTTCTTAAACCATGATTGTGACGAAAGGGTCTCTGTGCTTCTCTAGATTATTACAAATCAGAATTAAAAAGGTTAAGGATCTCTCATGTAGTCTAACCTGTAAACCATGAACTATCTCTACTATGCCATTTCTTCTACAATTTGTAATGTTATGAAGCTTTTTTAATATTTAAAAAACATGACTATGTGGAAGGGTGCACTGGGCTTCTCCAGAATATGACTAAAGGGGCCATAACAGTAAAAAGGTTAAGCATCTCTTATCTAGTTTAATCTGTAAATCAAAAACAATCTCTATTATACCATTTATTAAAGAATTTGTAACTTTATGGAGCTTTTTTTTCAGTTTTTTAAAAACATGATTGTCAGGAAGGGGGCCCTGGGCTTTTCCAGATTATAACCAAAGGGGCCAGAATAGAAAAAATTTAAGGATCTCTCATATAGTCTAACATATAAATAAACAATAATCTCTACTATATCATTTCGTGTACAATTTGTAACTTTTTTGAGCTTTTTTCAATGTTTTAAAAACATGATTCTGACGAAGGGGGTCCTGGGCTTCTTCAGATTATGACCAAAGGGACCAGGTCATGAAAAAGGTTAAGGATCTCTCATGTAGTCTGATATATAAACCAAAAACAATCTGTATTATACCATTTCTAATACAAATATAACTTTATGGAGCTTTTTTCAATACTCTAAAACCATGATTGTTAGGAAGGGGGCCCTGGGCTTCTCCAGATTATGACAAAAGGGGCCAGAATAGAAAAAAGGTTAAGGATCTCTCATCTAGTCTAATTTGTAAACCAAAAACCATTTCTTCTATACTAATTCTTAAGCAATTTGTCACTTTATAGAGCTTTTTTGAATTTCTAAAAGCATGATTTTGAGGAAGGGGGCCCTGGGCTTTTCTAGATTATGAAAAAAGAGCCTAGTTCATAAAAACGTTAAAGCTCTCTCATCAAGTGCATGGATTCTCAGATAATTGAATGGCAACTCTAGACCTGGAGAGCAGGCCAGCTTCCATCTTTGGCAAGTCATTTCTTTGGGGGCCCCAGTTTCCTTATCTGTAAAGTGAGAGTTAGCGGAGTTGGGTTCCAAGAACCCTTGAATTTGGAAACAATTTTTAGGAACAAGCGGCCATCTCCTGTAGCCAGGAGAGCCTGGCTACAATGGAGCCTTCCCTCCCCCTTTCGTTTGGGAAAGGGTGCCTTTAAAGGCTGGGGGGGCAGGGAGGCAGCAGAGTACCCGGCCTGGAGCCAGAGAACCTGGGCTCATTCTGCTCTGTACAGGGCAGTTAACTGATTGTTAAAAGAATTCTGGAATTTTGTCAGTGGAGGTCATGAGACCATTCAGGCCAATGGCTCTTGAAATTGGATGTGTAAACTTGCAGTTGTTTAGATTTCCATCACTAGGTTTCAATACCATTTGTAAGCTTGTGTGGTTCTTTAAAATATGTTTTAAAAACATGACTGTGAGGAAGGGGTCCCTGGGCTTCTCCAGATTATGACGAAAGGGGCAAGAGCAGAAAAAAGGTTAAGAATTTCTCATGTAGTCTAACATAAACACCAAAAACAATCTCTATTATACCATTTCTTATAAAATTTGCAAGTTTATGGAGCTTCTTTTAAATAGTTTAAAAACATGATGGCGAGGGAGGGGCCCTGCTCTTCTCTAGATTATGACAGAAGGGGCCAGGACAGAAAAAACTTAAGGATCTTTCATGTAGTCTAACATATAAACCAAAAACAATCTCTGTTATACCATTTCTAATACAATTGTAACTTTATGGAGCTATTTTCAATGTTCTAAAAACCTTATTGTGAGGAAAGGGGCCCTGGGCTTGTCCAGATTATGACAAAAGGGGCCAAAATAGAAAAAAAAAGGTTAAGGATCTCTCATCTAGTCTAACCTGTAAACCAAAAACAATTTCTACTCTACCATTTCTAATACAATTTGTAACTTTATGGAGCTTTTTAAAATGTTTTAAAAACATGATTGTGAGGAAGGGGGCCTTGGGCTTCTCCAGATTATGACAAATGGGGCCAGAACAAAAGGGGCCAGAACAGAAAACATGTTAAGGATCTCTCATGTAGTCTAACATGTAAACCAAAAACACTTTCTACTATACCAGTTCTAACACAATTTGTGACTTTATGGAGCTTTTTTGAATCTTTTAAAAACATGATTCTGAGGAAGGGGGGCCCTGACCTTGTCCAGATTATGACAAAAGGGGCCAGAACAGGAAAAAGGTTAATCTCTTTCATCTAGTGTAACCTGTAAACCAAAAACAATCTCTACTATGCTATTTCTAATACAATTTAAACTTTATGGAGCTTTTTTAAATGTTTCAAAAACATGAGGAAAGAAATCCTGGTCTTCTCTAGATTATGACAAAAGGGTCCAGGGCAGATAAATTGAAATTAAGGATCTCTCATCTAATCTAACTTGTAAACCAAAAAAAAAAAAAACAAAAAACAAAAAAAATACCCCTTGTTTACCATTTTGATAAGCCTATGTAGCTTTTTAAAACATGTTTTAAAATGTTTGAATACACACACATGTCCTTCCTCCAAGCTAGCCCAAAGTACTCATCCCAACTTTTTATGACAAGGGTTCCAAGGTGGTAGAAGAATTTGGGAAACATGCTGTCCACCCAGTTTTCCTCTGGCCTCTCTCTCTTCTCCTTCAACCCCCCTTCCTCCCCCTCCCTCCCTCTCCTTCCCCTCCCCTCCTCCTCCCTCCCTCTCCTCCCCCTCCCCTTCCTCCTTTTCTCTACCAATTTCTGCCCAGCAATTCACACATCACAAAATCAATTCACACATCACAAAATCAAAGAGAACAATTGGGTGAAGGTGATTTTTCAATTTTATTCAGTCAGGTGTCAATGACCATGCGGGTGTTTGGTAGGTCCTACATTGCAGCTCTAGCTTCTTTCCCCAATCCTGTTTCGTTGTTGTTAGCGAGTTCGTTTCTTCTTTCTGCCCCGGTTGTCCCTGCAAGGCGATTTTGACGTTATGGAATATAATCTCTTCGAGCCAGATGGTTCCCTTTTCCATACTTTGCTTGAATTTGTATCAGTGGTGGAAGTACTCTCATCATCGGAGAAATCAATGTCAATAGGTTCTCCTGTTATATCTGAATCTGTTGTCGATATTAAATTAGACCATAAATTGTCGCTAGACCATGGCCGGGTTTCACATTTGGTGGGTTCTAGGCAAAATTTTGATTCTTGGTCACTGCCATACTCAGACGTAGAATCAGTGTAGCTGGAGGTAGAGTTATCGGGGGTGAGGAGGTGTTTCAGTGGTAGTCTCCCTTCCTTCCTCGTTGTCAGATGTTTCGCTTTCTTCCCCATCAGATGTCTTCCTTTCCTCCCTGTTAGATGTCCTGGTTTCCGACCCGTTAGATGTCCTCCTTTCCTCCCTGTTAGATGTATTGATTTCCTTCCCGATAGATGTTTCGTATTCCTCCGTTTTAGATGTTTTGATGCTCCTGCTAGTTGGTGAGTAGTTGTTGTTATCTCGTTCCTACCACTGTCATTAGGATGTTTTATTTTATGAAAACTCTGTCTCGTTCTGGATGGCATCCTGTAGACGATGTTTCTTCTCTTCTGGGTTTTTTTCATGCCCACCAAGGTTTTGGGTTCATTTCTCCCAGGATTTTTTTGTTGACGCTCCATTTCTTTCTACAGGAGAGGTACTGCTGGTGGTAAGGCTAGTGTGCAGTGAGTGTGTCAAAGTGCTTGTATTCAAGCCGCTGTCTGCTTTATAAAGAAATTGAGCCCAGCCGGGTCACAATGGGAGCTTGTGACCTAAGGCCTGATTGTGTGGCCAGCTGTCAACCCAGGAAAGGAGGGGGTAGGATGGTATAGGACCCAGCCCTAGCCTTGGCTGCCCATGCTAGAATGTTTCAATTTAGAATTGTTAGGGCCCATAACATTCCCTCACCCTTGGTGCCATTCAGTTCCAAACAGTTGGGAAGGAATCTTCAGGGTTATCATTTTATATAGCAGAGAAGGCCCATGCCAAGGTCACTCCAGGGTCATGCCAAGATCACACAAAGGTCACACTTTGTTGTACAATGCAAAGCCTACACTCAAATTTAAGTCTAGATTAGAGTTGGAAGGGACCTCATTGGCCATCTGATTCACTCCCCTTCATTTTACAGCGGGGGAAACTGAGGCCCAGGGAGGGAAAAGTCACATGAAGGATCACTGATCATTTCAGAGAGGGGGAAACTGAGGCCCAGGAAGAGGAAGTACATCTAAAGTTAGAAAACAACTCAGAGTCATGCTAGCTTGTCCAGTTCTCTCATTCAAAAGAAAGGGGAACTGAGGCTCAGGAAGAGGAAGGGAACATAAAAAATCAATCATTGATCATTTTATAGAGAAAGAAACTGAGGCCTATGGAGAGGAAGTGATTGGCCCAAGACCATATACTTCCCAACTTGGGAAAAAACCTCAGTCATGCTAGCTTGTCCAGTCTTCTCATTTAATAGAGGGGGAAACATAAAGAATCACTGATTTTACAAAAAAAGATACTGAGGCTCAGGGAGGGGAAATGTCTCCCTCAAAATTACAGAAGGAATTGACAGCTGGACATGGAACCTTTCCTGTTAAGTCTGCTGAATCTTGGTGAGCCTAAAATCCCCCTGTTTAATTAGAGAAACGAGGGCTATTTAGCCCAGAAAATAGAATTCATGGTGGCGGGTGGGGGTTGTGACCTCTCAGGCCCCTTCAATCTCTGAGATTGTACCACAGATCCAGGTGGTCCCTGTGGAAGAGGGGACAGTGGCTCTGTTCCTTAGAAAGACAAAGCTCTAAGGAGCCAGACAGACAGTGATGCCCAGCAGGAGGTATGGGGTCTGGGTTAAATGTAATTTCCCCTTTATCCACAAACAAGACCAGGAAAGGGGAGGGATTTGGCTCTGACCTATTCAGAACCATCCTCTGAGCCCCAAATCATTGTTCAAGTGGCTTCCATTGCTTCTTCCCGGAAATGACCACTCAAAGCAGCACTGACTTAGGGCAGGGGTCAGGAGGCTAGCAAAGCAGGGCTGGTTGGGGTCAATGAGGGCAGGGTAGCAGGTGAGGGAGAAGACCAGGATTGTGGGAATCAGGAGAATGGCATCCAAACCCCCGGGTGGAGCCATTGGCTGAGAGCAGGTCATTCACCCCCCTGAGTTCTAGCTGTATCTTCCAAGGATAATTATTTTATTTAGCAGTTTTCTAGTAAAACACTTTACAAGTATCGATCTCATTTGATTCTTACAACAACTCTGGATGTAGATGTTACTGTTTATGCTCATTTCACAGAAGAAGAGATAGAGACAGAGAAAGGTGAAGTGATTTGCCCATGGTCACAGAGCTAGGGAGCATCTGAGGGCAGATTCTCCCTCAGATCATCCTGGACTGGAGCATTAGTGCTCTGTCCATCCTGTTCACTTCCTGTAAAATGCCAGCAGGGACATTCTAGAGTCACAAGAACAATAGGGGGATGGGATAAGAGGGAAGAAAGGAAAAGGGGGAAGATTCAACTAGGGAGAAAGGGGGAAGAGAAAGACAAATAAGGAGAGGGACAGAGAAAGAAATGATGGGGAGAAGGAAATGGAGAGGACAAGAAAAGAGAGGAAGGAAATGGGGAGAGAAGAAGAGAGGTGGAAGAGACAGGGTGTTATAGTAGAGAGTTAGGAAGAATTGAGATCAAAAGTCACCTCAGACCCTCTCTGGAGTCCACGGCAAGTCACTTAACTCGTGAGTACCTCACATAGTCATGTACACAGTATGTATCAGAGACTAGACCCTTCACCTGGGCCTTTGACAGCAGTTTGGTGGCACAAACTCTTGTTCTAAACCTAATTCTAAACCACAACACCACAGCACCCATCAAAGATAACTGAAAAGTAAAAAGATATTTATTGAAAGATGTTTTCAAATATGTCAGTTGGGGAGAACCTCCCCCCTCCCAGCCTTTCATGGCTGAAGTGCAATGTTGTTCTGACCCAGATCCCTGGGCTCCATCTGGTTGAATGTTAATGATGAAGTTCAGGAGAGCAATGACCAATTGGAAAGATGAGGCATGAAGGGAAATGCGCTTGTGATGAATCCCCGATGGTGTTTTCTTTGCCAAAAGGCACCTTTATTTACAAGAAAAGATCACAGACAAAATCCAAAGGTGACTCTGTGACATGCTTTGGGAAGGGGCAATTTTTATAGATGGAAGGAAGGGGGAAGAAACCAGGGAAGAGTGGGGGAGAGAAAGCATGTTTGATAGAATCAGGGAGGAGTTGGGGAGATGCTTGATGAAATCAGGGAGAAGTTGGGGACCTAGTCCCAGAGTGGATGATCTGATGAAGAAATTTCAGTAGGTTTCTTGATAAAAGGAGACAACAAGCTGGCTAGAGTTCCCATTATTGACTTTCAATTACTCATAGCCCCAATTATGAAAGTAACAGGGGAGTAACTGGACAAGCAGACCAGGGCATGGGCTGAAATTAATCCTTTGTGGTGAGTTAATCAAGAAATGGTTCCTTATTTCAGGATGGGAGAAGAACTGAAAGATGAGAAAGAGGAGGAGAGAACAGCAAGAGAGGAGAAAGAGACAGAAGGAGAAAGAGAAGACAGAAGGAGAAAAAAGGTATTTAAAAATATTTCTTTTTATTGTCAACTCGATATTCATCAATATGCACAAACATTGCAACATAAAAAGAATTGTATAAGAAAATGAATTTGTAGCTTAAACAGTTTGTTCTTAAAGAAATATACAAATATGGATATTGGAAAAATGATTTGTTGGCATGGAGAGTAATGAAACTCAGATTGTACCAATGTCATGAGCCACTAGATGGCAAAAGAGTCACATTAAAAGGGTCTCCCCAAATTTCTTTCAGTATGGTAACTTTAACAAGGGTCCAGGAAGCCCTGGGACAGGTTGGTCTGGGTCCCTAGCCCATCTCAGGCTACCTTCAGTCAGTAGAGCCTGTGTAATATTAGCAGGCAGAGCTGTAACAGACTCTCACACATGGGGGCAAAAGTTAGAATAGATGGCCTCTTTGAGACAGGGTTTGGATGTTTTATCTGAGATCATGTAAGCAGTTGAACCTCAATAGAAATTCAGATTCTGTGATTCTAAATTCAGTATTATTTTTATATCATACAATCTTTTTTCTCAATCATATTTTCTTTCCCCAAATACATGTAAAGATACTTTTCAACACTCATTTTTGTAAGACTTGGTGTTCCAAATGTTTTCTCCTGCCCTGCCTCCCTTACTTCACCCCTCCCCAAGACAGCAAGGGATTTGATACAGGCATCATATGATCTTAATGGAGATAGCATGATATAGAGGAACGAGTACTGGACTGGGGGTCAGAGGGGCTGTGCTCATCTCCTGCCTCTACTATGTACTATCAGTGTAAGCTTGAACAAGACACATAATCTCTGATAGACCTCAGTTGTCTCATCAATAAAATAAGAGAACTGAAGTAGATGGTGTCCAGGGGACCTGCCAGACTTAATTTTATGATCTTATATTAACTAATATTGAAAAAAATGACCCAAGAATGTGATATCATAAACTGTCAAAGCAAATTTATGTTAAGCCTACTAAAGCAGAAAATCATGAATAAATTTTTACAAAGGTTTTCATCAACGGGTTAAAACAAATGAGGTTTTTCAGGTTATATGTGAATTACCCAGAACACACTATTCTCTACAAAGGTAGGTTCAGGTAAGTTTTACTGTACTCAATTTTCACTCATATTCTACTTGGAGAAATGTAGGGGCTTTCTGTAACCCACTGAAGTACAGGTTCAATGCTATAAGAGCAAATGATTTAAATAGAAAATAACTTACATAAACTCTGAACTTAAAAAAAAGATGGTTTCCTCCCCTTTGGAAGGTAGGGGTTAAGGAGGTCAAGACCAGGGTACAGTGTTTAGAGGGGTCAAGAGAGAGGTGTTAGAAGAATTCACTGCTATGGAGCAGTTAGAGGAAACCAATTCAATCCAACAAGCAAATCTAAGGATTGAAGTCCTACAAGATACAAGGCAAAGGAAGTTAAAAACAAGATGAGAACACCCGACCTCAAGAAACTAATGTTTTGCTGGGGATAAAACAGTTAAACAGACAATGAAATCCAGTGTCACACCAGGAGGGAGACAGCCCCAACAACTGACAGGTAAGGAGAGGACAGAGAAAGGAAAAAGTTTATGGACGTGGTGAGAGACCAGTTGGAGGAATCCAATCCAACAAGTACATCAAAGTATTGAAGGGCTACTACATAGAAGGAACTAGGAAAATAAACCAAGATGAGAAGTCCCCGCATCAAGAAACTTAAGTTTTACTGGCGTAAGTAAAGGTGCAAATCTTAGTATTGAAAGTCTACTGTATAGAAGGCACAGGAAAGGAAAGACAAGAAGTGAAGACCATACATTCACAAACTTATGTTATGTTGAAAAAAAAAAAAAAACAGTTGAACAGACAAGGAAATCCAGTGTCAGAGCAAGAGGGAAGAAACCTCAACAACTGACAGGTTTGAAGTGCACAGGCTTCAGGAAAATGTATACAAGGAAATGGATTAGCCCGGCAGAAGGGAAACAGACCCAAAGAGTGAAATGGAAGCAGTGGTTAGACAAAAGAAAAAGCATTCTGAATATGGTCTGAGAACAGTTGGAGGAATCCAAAGCAATCTAACAAGTAAATCCAAGTGTTCAAAGTGTCTTCGGTACAAGGCCCAGGGGGGAAAAAAAAACAAGACTTGAGGGCCCTACCTCAAGAAACTTAAGTTACGCTGACAATAAAACAGTAAAATAGACAAGGAAATCCAGTGTCACAGGAAGAGGGAAGAAAACTCAATAACTGACAGATGCAGAATGCACAGTCTTCAGGAAAATGTATACAAGGAAATGGAGTATCATAGCAGAAGGGAAACATCCCCAAAGAGTGAAATGTAAGCAGTGGTTAGAGATCAGAAAAAGGATTCCGGAAATGGTCTCAGAACAGTTGGTAGAATACAAAGCAATCTAAGAAGTAAATCGAAATATTCAAAGCCTATTGTGTACAAGGCACAGGAAAAAAAATAAAAGACAAAAGGGTCGACCTAAATAAACGTAAGTTATGCTGACAATAAAACAGTTAAAAGACAAGAAAATCCAATGGCACAGCAGTAGAAAACAAACACAACCAGAGAAATGTAAGGAGGGGATAGATATCAGGAAAAGCATTCCTTTAATGATTTCAGAAGAGTTGGGAGAATCAAAAACCAATTTAGAAAGTAAATCAAAGTATTGAAAGCTTATTGTGTGCTGGGCACAAGAGAAAAAACCACGAAAAGAGGGGACTGTCTCAACAAACAAGTTATGCTGAGAATAATAGAGTTGAACAGAAAAGAAAATATAGCATCTAAGAAGGAGGGAAACAGCGCCAAACCCTGAAAAAAGAAAGAAGGAGATAGAGATCAGGAAAAGCAAGCCGAAAACGGTCTCAGAAGAGGTGGTGGAATCCAAACCAATAAAAGGAGGAAATCTCAGTATTCAAAGTCTACTGTGTAAAAGGAATAGGAAAGAAAAACTGAGATGCAAAGAGCCTACCTTCAAAAGTTAAGTTATGATGAAGAAAATACGGTTAAGCAGACAAGGAAATCCATTGTCACAGCAACAGGGAAGAAACCTCAATAACTGACAGGTGTAAAGTGCACAGGCTTCAGGAAAATGTATAAAAGGAAATGGACTATCATAGCAGAATGGAACCAGCCCCAACCACTGAAATGTAAGGAGGGGATAGAGATCAGGAAAACATTCCTTTATTGATCTCAGAAGAGTTGGGAGAATTCAAACCAATTTACATAGTAAATTGAAGTATTGAAAGCTTATTGTGTGCAGGGCACAAGGAGAAAAATCACAAAAAGAGGGTTCTACCTAAATAAACTTAATTTATACTGACAATAATACACTTGAACAGAAAAGAAAATCCAGCATCTCAGCAGGAGGGAAACAGAGCTAAACATTGAAAGGATACAAGGAGATAGAGATCTGGAAAAGCAAGCCGAAAATGGTTTCAGGAGAGTTGGTGGAATCCAAACCTATAAAATGAGAAAATCTTAGTATTCAAAGTCTACTGTATAGAAGAAACAGGAAAGAACAGCTGAGATGTGCAGAACCTACCTTCACAAATTTAAGTTATGCTGACAAAAAAAAAAAACCATTTAAATAGACAAGGAAATCCAGTGTCAGAGAAGGGGGAAGAAACCTCAATAATTGAGAGGTGTAGAGTGCACACACTTCAGGAAAATGTATACAAGGAACTGGCCTATCACAGCACAAGGAAAACAGCCCCAAAGATTTAAATGTATGCAGTGGTTAGAGAACTTAAAAAATACTCTGTGAATGGTCTCAAAACAATTGGTGGAATTCAAAGCAAGCTAACAAATAAATCCAAGTGTTCAAAGCGTCTTGTGTACAAGACCCAGGGGAAAAAGAAAAAACAAAAACAAAAACAAGACATGAGGACCCTACCTCAAGAAACTTAAATTATGCAGACAATAAAACAGTTAAACAGACAAGGTAATCCAATGTCACAGAAGAATGGCACCATCCCCAACCAGTGAAATGTAAGGAGGGGATAGAGATCAGGAAAAGCATTCCTTTAATGATCTCAGAAGAGTTGGGAGAATCCAAACAAATTTATAAAACAAAGCGAAGTATTGAAAGCTTATTGTATGCTGGGCACAAGGATAAAAAAGACGAAAAGAGGGCACTACCTCAACAAACTTAAGTTATGCCAACAATAATACAGTTGAACAGAAAAGAAAATCCAGCATCTCAGCCAAAGGGAAACACGCCAAACACTGAAAAGAAACAAGGAGATACAGAGATCAGGAAAAGCAAGCCAAAAATAGTCTCAGGAGTGTAGGTGAAATCCAAACTTATAAAGTGAGAAAATCTTAGTATTCAAAATCTACTGTATATAAGGAACAAGAAAGAAAAGGTGACATTTGCAGATGCTACCTTTACAAAGTTAAGTTATGCTGACAAAAAAACAGGTTAACGGACAAGGAAATCAAGTTTCACATCAGGAGCAAAGAAACCTCAATAACTGACAGTTATACAGTGAACAGGCTTCAACAAAATGTACACAAGGCAATGGCCTATCATAGCAGAAGGGAACCAGCCCAAAAGAGTGAAATGTAAGCGGTCATTAGAGAACCGAAAAAACCCTCCATAAATGGTCTCAGAACAGTTGGTGGAATGTGACCCAATCTAACAAGTATATCCACGTGTTCAAAGCGTTTTGTGTACAAGGCCCAGGGGGAAAAAAAAAACCAAGACTTGAAGGCCCTACTTCAAGAAATTTAAATTATGCTGACAATGAAACAGTGAAATGGACAAGGTAATCCAATGTCACAGAAGAATGGAACCAGCCCCACCCAGTGAAATGTAAGGGGGGTGATAGAGATCAGGAAAACATTCCTTTATTGATCTCAGAACAATTGGGAGAATCCAAACCTTTTTAGAAATTAAATAGAAATATTGAAAGGTTACTGTTTGCCGGGAACACGGAGAAAAAACACAAAAAGAGGGCCCTGCCTCAACAAACTTAATTAATACTGAGAATAATACAGTTGAAGAGAAAAGAAAATCCACCATCACAGCAAGTGCAAAACAGCGCCAACCCTGAAAAGAAACAAGGAGATAGAGATCTGGAAAAGCAAGCCAAGAATGGTCTCAGGAGAGTTGGTGAAATCCAAACCTTTAAAATGAGGAAATCTTAGTATTCAAAGTCTACTGTATATAATGATAAGAAAAGAAAAGCTGAGATGTGCAGAACCCACCTTCACAAACTTAGGTTATGCTGACAAAACAAATGCACATAGAGAAGGAAATCCAGTCTCAGAGTAACAAGGAAGAAACCTCAAAACAAGAAGTGTGAGTGCAGGACCAAGAAAATGAAAAGGTTGGAAATAAGCAGAAGGGAACCAGCCCCAAAGAGGAAATTGCGTTCCAGAGAACAGAAAAACCTCCGTGAATTCCCGAACATTTGGTGGAACAAGCAAAAATAACTAAATGGAACGGTCTTTGCAAGGCTTGGGAAAAAAACATGACTGGGGGCCCTGCCTCAAGAAACTTAACTTAGGGATGAAAAAAAGAAAGAAATGAAAGGAAATAGGCAGAGGAGAAGGGAAGAAACCTCAATAACTGCCGTGAGACAGGCTTTGGAAAATGATATAAGTAGATTACAAGCAGAAGGGGAACCACCACAAAGAGGAAAAAGGGCAGTGGTTAGAGATCAGAAAATAAACACACCGTAAATGATCTAAGAAGAGGGTAGAATCCAAAGCAATCTAACAGTTAAAACCAAGTGTACAAAGAGTCTTCGGTACAAGGCGCGGAAAAAAAAGAAAACCAAGACTTGAAGGCCCTACCTCAAAAAACTGAAATTATGCTGGCAATAATGCAGTTAAACACACCAGGAAACCCAATGTCATAGAAGAAGGGAACCAGTCCAATCAATTGAAATGTAAGGGGGGGATAGAGGTCAGGAAAACATTCCTTTATTGATCTCAGAATAGTTGGGAGGATCCAAACCATTTTAGAAAGGAAATCAAAGTATCGAATGGTTATTGTGTGCCGGGAACAAGGAGAAAAAATAGGAAAAGAGGGCCCTACCTCAGCAAAGTTAATTAATACTGAGAATAATACAGTTGAACAGAAAAGAAAATCCACCATCACAGCAAGTGCAAAACAATGCCAACCCTGAAAAGAAACAAGGAGATAGAGATCTGGAAAAGCAAGCCGAAAATGGTCTCAGGAGAGCTGGTGAAATCCAAACTTTTAAAATGAGGAAATCTTAGTATTCAAAGTCTACTGTGTATAATGAAGAGAAAAGAAAAGCTGAGATGAGCAGAACTCACCTTCACAAATTTAGTTTATGCTGAGAAAACAACATTTAAATAGCGAAGGAAATCCATTGTCAGAGCAACAGGGAAGAAACCTCAATAACAAAACCTCTATAAATGGTCTCAGAACAGTTGGTGGGATCCGAAGCAATTTAATAAATAAATCCAAGAATTCAAATCTTCTTATGTACAAGGCTCAGGAAAAACAACAACAACAACATTGAGGGCCCTACCTCAAGAAACACAACTTAGGCTGGCAATAAAGCAGTTAAACTGACAAGGAAATCCAGTGTCAGAGGAGAAGGGAAGAAACCTCAATAACTAACTGGTGTAGAGTGCACAGGCTTCAGGAAAATGTATACAAGGAAGTGGACTATCATAGCAGAAGGGAACCAGCCCCAAAGATTGAAATGTAAGCAGTGGCTAGAGATCAGGAAAAGAAAAACACTCTGCAAATTGTCTCAGCAGCGTTGCTAGAATCCAAAGCAATCTGACAATTAAAACCAAGTGTTCAAAGTGTCTTTGCTACAAGGCGTGGGAAAAAAAAAACAAGACGTGAGGGCCCAACCTCAAAAAACTTAAATTATGCTGTGAATAACACAGTTAAACGGACAAGGAAACCCAATGTCATAGAAGAAGGGAACCAGCCCCGAAGAGTGAAATGGAAGCAGTGGTTAGAGATCAGAATGAAAAAAAAAAACACTCTGTAAATGGTCTCAGAAGAGTTGGTAGAATCCAAAGCAGCAATCTAACAATTAAAATCAATTGTTCAAAGCGTCTTCAGTACAAAGCGTGAAAGAAAAAAAAAAAACAAGACATGAGGGCCCTACCTCAAGAAACTTAAATTATGGTGACAATAATACAGTTAAACAGACAAGGAAACTCAATGTCACAGAAGAAGGGAACCAGCCCAGAAGAGTGAAATTTAAGCAGTGTTTAGAGATCAGAATTAAAAAACACTCGGGGAATTGTCTCCGAAGAGTTGGTAGATTCCAAAGCAATCTAACAGTTAAAACCAAGTGTTCAAAGCGTCTTCGGTATAAGGGTGGAAAAAAAAAACCCAACACTTGAAGGCCCTACTTCAAGAAATTTAAATTATGCTGACAATGAAACAGTGAATAATAAATAATAGTAAATAATAAATAAATCTAAGAATTCAAAGCATCTTATTTACAAGGCTCAGGAAAAAAATCAACACCATTGAGGGCCCTACCTCATGAAACTTAACTTAGGTTGACAATAAAACAGTTAAACTGACAATGAAATTCAGTGTCAGAGCAGAAGGGAAGAAACTTCAATAATTGATTGGGATAGAGTGCACAGGCTTTGGGAAAAGGAAGTGGACTTTCGTACCAGAAGGGAACCAGCCCCAAAGAGTGAAATGTAAGTAGTACTTAGAGATCAGAAAAAAAAACACTCTGTAAATGGCATCAGAAGAGTTGGTAGAATCCAAAGCAATCTAACAATTCAAACCAAGTGTTCAAAGTGTCTTCGGTACAAGGTGTGGAAAAAAAAAAACCAAAAAAAAAAAACCCAAGACTTCAGGGCCCTACCTCAAAAAACTTAAATTATGCGGTGAATAACACAGTTAAACGGACAAGGAAACCCAGTTTCACAGACAAAGGGAACCAGCCCCGAAGAGTGAAATGTAAGCAGTGGTTAGAGATCAGAATGAAAAAAAAAACACTCTGTAAATGGTCTCAGAAGAGTTGGTAGAATCCAAAGCAATCTAAGAGTTAAAACCAAGTATACAAAGTGTCTTCGGTACAAGGCGCAGAAAAAAAAGAAAACCAAGACTTGAAGGGCCCTTCCTCAAATAACGTACAGTATATTGACAATAATACAGTTAAACAGACAAGGAAACCCAATGTCACAGAAGAAGGGAACCAGCCCCATCCAGTGAAATGTAAGGGGGGATAGAGATGAGGAAAACACTCGTTTATTGATCTCAGAAGAGTTGGGAGAATCCAAACCATTTTGAAGTACTGAAAGGTTATTGTGTGCTGGGCACAAGGAGAAAAAACACGAAAAGAGGTCCCTACCTCAACAAATGTAATTTATATTGACAATAATACAGTTGAACAGAAAAGAAAATCCACCATCAGAGCAAGTGCAAAACAATGCCAACCCTGAAAAGAAACAAGGAGATAGAGATCTGGAAAAAAAGCCAAAAATG